>NW_017671138.1:0-2606 GCF_001879085.1 Nicotiana attenuata | reverse complement strand
GAACATGGAGTTTGTTCTGATTTGATGGTTGTTCTTGTGTGTTATGGAAAAAAAGGGGTTATTATGGACCCTTGAAAGGTTATTATCCTAGTGCGATGCGATCAGAATTGGCTTGAGGTCCGTAGATGGATCTAATTATGAATATGGGCTCTATATCAGGCATCATATGTTCATTTCAGCGTAGTGCTCCTTATGGAGGGGTATTCGGACGTTGGATGATACTTCGTCGTCGGCTATTTCATGTAATACTATATTGTGCCGTGTTTATTTTTTATTAAAACTCCACTAGGCATTGTGCCTAGGGCTGAATTTTCATAAATAAAAGATATAAAAGATATAACACAATAAAAGTGGAGGGGGACCTGAACCTTACCTCCACAAGTAAGATGAAGATGCACTTGGTCAACCACATATGGTTATCAAGTTGCACCCAAACACTATGGTACGTTGGACCTATAAAGATAAACCGATTGACTATCCAACAATGATAGTCAATTGGTAATACAAAAAACAGTTTTGGGAAGCCTAGGTCAACTTTACAAAAAGGCACTAGAAAACCTATGCATGTTAAGCAAAAGGAGTGTAAGGTTTCCTTCCATGTACAACAAATCCTACATACATTATACATGTACAAAAGACCTAGGGGGAATGGTACAAAATCCAAATCAAAGGGGTGAACTATCTTCCACTTAGCTTTAGCATTGAGTTCCATGAAAGCCAAGTGGAAGATAGTTGACAAAAACTCTCCAGATGGAGTTGTATTGTGCTGCTGCTGTCTGGTGTAGTTGACAGAAAAGAGTGAGCCAAAGAGGGAGCCTCTTCCAGATACAAAAGGCCAGCCTGAAACTGCTGTTGCTTGAACATCTGATGCCTCTTGTTGGATGCTCAAAATTCCTGTTGGATTGTCTGGGTGATGTCCTGTAGTTGTGGATGTTGGGCCTGCATATCTGTGAGTATGTAGATGAGGGGAGGGACTTGTATCAACTGATACTTTTTCAACAGAATGAGCATTAAAAATGCTAATACCACTGACTGAAATTGTACCAGTTGACCAAGTGAAATCCCTGTACCTGCAAAAGACAAAAAATCTATTAGTGAAAGGGAGCTCAATCTCCAGGTTCTTGTGGATTCTGGAGATGAGTCTGGGGAGAGGGGAGCATTTGGGATCCCTGATCTATACAAACAAACTGAGTGCAGGTTCTTGTGTTGATTGCACTCAGTTGTATAGTTGCTCATGTTGGTGAAAAACTGGGGTGAAGAAGAAGTGCTGCAGGTAAGTGAGAAACTGCAGTTCTGTTGAGATCACTTTGGTTGGTGTAGTTGTTTGGATTGGGAGTGGGATTTAAGAGGGAGGGGTGAGTTGGTATTGGTAACAGGAGCAGGCAGAGAAATTCCTGCAGGTTCTGTACTTCCTGCAAATTCTGCAGTTTCTGTATCTGAGTGGATGTGGGGGTGAAGACTGGGTGTGAATTGGTTTGGTTTTTTGGATTTGGGGTGTGATTTGGGGCAGAGGGATATGTTGCAATAAGGTATAGCAACTGAATGAGGAGTTGCTATAATTTCTGCAGTTTCAGTAATTGAAACTGCAGTTTTCTATTTTTTCTGTTGCATCTGTGTGTTGGTGTTTCTGAAGGGGTGGTGCTTGGGTGTCATTTGGTATGGTTCCAGGAGATTGAACCTTAAGGTTGTCATTCCATGAGACCATGCCATATGAGGAATTTGAGGATGAGATAACAAACCTGCAAAAAAGAGAACAGTGTTAGTCAAAAGTTGAGCATTTCTGCTCAGTTTTCTGAAACTGTTATTTTTGTGATGTTTTTCTGAGTGTACAGTGTTAGGATGGCAGAGAAACTGGGTGAATGCACATCTGGACGGTGGTACCCTTTGGTCATGGTAGGGTGACCGCAAGGTTATATCTGGTGGTCTGGAGTGGTGGGTTGAGAAGAACTGGGGTGCTACTTTGTGGGAATGGGGGGGTGTATGTGCTGTGTTGTGCCTCAGCATGTATAGTGGGATCACTAAACCATGCTGGGATGTGTGAGGTGGAAGGTGGATTCCCAGGTAGTTCAAGTTTTCTTTTCCTTCATATCCTACTTGAGTCCAATGTTGTGTAGTTCAGGAGAATGAGCATAAATGCTAATACCACACCCTGACTAAACAACATTGAGATTGGTAGTTCATTGAGTAGGCAGTCCTGCAATAAAGAAAACACTGTTAGGGAAAAATTGGTCCAGCAATTCCACAGCTGTGTGAAACTGTTGGTGTGATGCATGAAGTGCTGAACTGTTGAACCTGAGGCTCCTGAGGCACCTTTAATGGGATGATGATCTATTATGGGCATAAGGGCTATCTGTGAGGAGGTGTGGTGGGAAGATGACTTTGTTTGTCTTTTTGTGTCTGAAAGCAGGGGTGCCCCTTTGATCCAGAATTACCTGACCCCTTATATAAGCTGGGAGTTCCATTTGATTATTGAAGTGAGTCAAAGAGGTGAGGCCATGGCTGAGTTTAGAGAGGGAATCAGCAAGACAATTGGCTTCTCTAAAAACATGTGAGTATTTGATGTCCTCACAATGTTGGTTCCTGGCTTTGATTTTCTGGAGTTGGAT
>NW_017671137.1:348733-349386 GCF_001879085.1 Nicotiana attenuata | reverse complement strand
ATCTTATGAGAATTTAGCTTGTAATCAGGGATAGAATTTCTGCTAAGGGGGTTAAAAAAAGAAGAAGTTAAAAATTTAAAAGAAATTGTGGCTAGTGAGAATTTAACTAGCGACCTTACAAAAATTTTTGAACCCCCTTGAAGACTGAGCTAAGCTTTTGGGTTATGCCAAGGGATTAAAAATATAAATATAGTGATATAAATCAAATTCTGTCTTATATGTAAAGTAATTTTCCGACGAAGGGAATTCGGGTGAACCCCCGTTCTGACCTCCTAAATCCGCTCCGCTTGTAATAGATACTTCCTTTATGAGAACAAGTATTACATGAACTTTTTTTTTTTTTTTGATCTAGTGTAACAAAAATATTTGTTAACTTAATGTGATGTTTAGTTTTCTATCTCGTTTTGTAACATTATCAACTTATTTTATTTCAATTTTTATTATTGGACGGAATTTTTTTTTACGTAACCAATATTCCTATCTATCTATCTATACTGTATTAAAAGTACGAAGGCCCTTAGTGAAATGTCATTCGCTTTTTTACCCTTTACAAATAGATTTTACATTAGACAAAAGTAATTTAATTATTTTCCTAATAATTAGGATTCCAACTACGTTGAAATTTGGTTATTAAATCTTTCCTAATTTTGAAT
>NW_017671137.1:283927-344138 GCF_001879085.1 Nicotiana attenuata | reverse complement strand
GCACCAAATAAAGAACTTGTAGTCAAATTGTAGATATATGTAGTAAATTTGTAGATAATATCATAAAACTAAAATTCTAAGCATTTTCGAACTACACAAACCTGCATTCTCATCTACCACAATGGCATCAACTTCAAAATCTCTAAATCTGCCATAGTTATCCCAATTCCCATTCAATTTTAGCATTATTGGGATTTTTGACATGATTTCGTGTAGTTGAGAGAAAAAAGATGAAGAACAGATATAGGTTCGACAATTTGAGTACCGAGGACGATGAAGAACAATTTTGAATTCTACAATTTGTATTGCGTTGTTGAAGCTTCTGAAGCTCTGCGTTGTTTTTGAACTATAGTGAAAGAGAGAATTACGCAGCAATCAGATCTCTTTCCTTTTCAAATTTCGAATTTAATGTGGAAAGAATCAAACACAGATTTTGTGCCTTTTTTTCGCGCGTTTTAAATGGCAGAATCTGCCTAATTATGGATTGGTATATAAATTGTAGTTAAAGTGTGGACTGGGCGGGTAATTAACAAATTATGCACATTTTTGATAATAAGGTTTCATATATGGTATAGGAAGGAAAAAATACCTTGTTGTTATGGATTGGACATGTCTATCAACGAGGTCCCCATTTCTCTGGATCAACGACTAATTGGAGCCCCATTATTGGCCCATTCTACCTTGCCGAGAATCCCTCTCAACACAATAACAGCAACACCCCCTCTACCTCGACCAATCAGATCCTTCCACGTGTCAGAAAACCTCTTCCCTGCATTCTCAGCTTCCCTTTTGCGACGTATCAGAAAATTGAGCGTTGAAATTGAGAGAAATTAAAAACAGGAGAAGGGTCACCATTGCTGATAAGGAGGAGGAGATTTAACACTCCTCCTCATCAACCTGAATCACGACCTATTTAATTTACTCCATTATTATATGTCAATTTAGGATTTAGCTCAATTATTATACGTGAATGTTATATATTATTCGTCGCATTTGAAAAATCCATATATAGTTCGAGAAGAGGGTCATCCTATTTTCTTCCTCTGTTGCTCGAGCGAGACCGAGGTGGAAAAGGCATCGGATTTGACTTTGATATGGCTGAACAGGGACTTGACTCATTTCAAAGGGTACGGCAATCAAAAGGAAACCAGGAACTGAATGATGAGTTGAAAATGAAAGCAAATGAACTCGAAAGGCTTTTTGCCGAGCATAAACTACGTACTCCTCCTGGAAATCAATCTAATTCTATCAGCAGAATTAGTAGGCATAGTTACATGCAAAGTTGGCCATCAGCTACTTCATCCTACAGTAATTCTGTATTAGATAATGCTTTTGTCGATCAAGTGTTTGACAATTTTACTGAACCTGGTGATAGGATCTCTTCTGATGAGGTAAATAGTTTTGCGGTTGGTTCTCCAGGGAAATTTTATGATATGTATATGCAGAAAAGGGATGCAAAACTTAAGGAAGAATGGAATTCTAAGGGAGCAGAGAAAGAAGCTAAGCTGAAAGCTATGGAGGATAGCCTTGAGAGGAGTAAAGCTGAAATGAAGACTATGGACAGACTCAGATCATTCAATTCCAGTTCAAATTTTAGCAGAGACCAGGTATAATTCTAGTTCCCTTCTACCAATAGTTTGCAGCAATTTCACAAACACACACACATAAGGTGTAGACATTTCTGTTTCCTATTCCTAAAGTCACCAATCTTGAAAAAAGTTCCCTTTGACAGCAACAATCAGAATTTGGGCAAAGTGATGATAGAGAACATAAGCCTGGAGAAGAAGTTTCTACACAAAATGCTCAGAGGAAGAAACAACATTTACCTATCAAAACTTCATCTACACCTCAAGCCATAGTAGCATCTGTTACAAGGTCTCCAGTGAAGGCTTCTAGTAGTCCGTCTAGTCGCCGAAAATTTCAACCTGAAAGTCCAATTGCACGTTCTGTTCCAAACTTGTCTTACCTGAGAAAGGAAAACTCAGAGCCTTCTTCCCCGGCTGGTAAAATGACTACTCGTTCACAATCCAGGAACTATTCTCGCAGCAACTTACTGCACTCACAGTCCTTAAGAAAAAGCTCTGCTTTGAATTCTGAGGGTGTTAGTTTGGCACCTCTCAAATTTGATAAGGACAAGATGGAACATAGTCCTACGGGTGTAATTTCAGCACCTCCACAATCTGGCGATGAAAAGAAGGAGCAGAGTCTTACAGATAAAATTCCCAGCATTTCAGATTCGAAGACTTCCATAAAGAAGGTAAAAGATGCTGACTTCAGTTCAAGAGGTGGTTTGATTGAGACAAGGGGTTCTAATATTGTATCTAAGTTTGCGCACAATGTTGATGATGAGGATGAGGCTGATGATGATGATATGGAATTGGATTCCGAGAACTCAGTGAATATAGATGAGGAAGACTTTGAGAACATGATATCTGCAGTTGAGGAAATTTTTGATAATAGGACACCAAGACTGAGCCATGAGACAGAGAAGCTGGTAAATTCTGGTTCAGAATTTGGTGATATCCTGAGATCACCTTCTTCTGTGCCTTCTAGCTTCCTCTCTGGTAGATTTGCACATGAGTCGCTGAGAGAAAGTAGTCCTATCTCACAGACTGATCATCACCCTTTTTCTTATCCTCATGACATGTCTGATGTTGATGCTTCAGACTCTCCTGCGGGAAGTCCTGCATCCTATAATTCACATTTTATGGGTCCAATGGAGAGTGATTCAGCTGCTAGAGTGAGGAAGAAATGGGGAATGGCGGCTCAGAAACCAATCCATGTTGTAAAATCTTCTCAAAATCAATTGCGCAAGGATAAGGCTAGAGGATTTAAACGGTTATTAAAATTTGGAAAGAAAAACCATGGAGCAGATAGTTTGGTTAAAGACTGGATTTCAGCAACCACTTATAAGGGAGATGATGGCACGGGAAATGGACTTGATCCTCCAAATCGATCTGATGTTTGCCAATATGAGGATGAGTTTTTCAACGAACAAGGTGAGATATGATGTTTCATTTTACTAAAGAAAACCATGTTGTTTTCGTTTTGATTGATATTCAATGGCTATCCCTAAATTGATTAAATATTTTTAGTTTTTAATTTTTTCATGTTTCTTCTTTAAGCTTTTAATAAGAATATTCCAGCAGCACCATGCTGATGAATTGCTTTTTCTGATCTAGTTCATGAAATATCTCTATTTCACCACATGTTATGAGCTGAGTGTACCAAAATTGCAGGTTTACTTAATGAAGAAATTGGACTCTTCTGAATAATAAAACACAACTGTTTCATAGTGGTGTAAGACGAAGAGTATACTTATTCATCATTAAGTTTAATAAATTGTCAAAATGATTCTTGTAAAGGACGATGGGTGTGACCAATCATGCATTGGAAATTTTTGATATACATGTGGTTCCTTCAATAAACTTATGTATCAGATGCTGCAGCTTTAGCTTGTGGTTCTCAATTCCATTTATACTGTCGTTGATGATTCTTCTTCCTATTTGTTTTCTACATTAGGTTCTGAAAGGAGTAACAGTTTAGCGCATGACAGTACGAATACAGATCTTTCTGGTGTTTCCATTTTCTTTAGGAAAAATTCAGGGAGGATATTAGAATTTTATCGCATAGGAAAACTTGGGAAGCAAAGGAGACCTTTAGATCTTCCAAAGTTTATCTGTGTCGATTAACAGTTTTGTAGAATTAGCTTTGTTTAGTTTGCCCCAAATTCTTCTAATTCTCTGTTATACACAAGGAAACATATGTAGAAGCTTCAGATAATCGAGTTCAAAATTTAGGTTGTACGAGTATATAGACGTAAATGAAACTTTTTGGGAAGATTTAGTTAATGGGGTTTTCTGTTTCATTTGCTTCTGAGTACATCCTTTTCATGTGATCTTATTTTTCAGTATTCCTTTAAAATTATAGGTCTGAAGCTTGTTGATTTCAAGTTACTGATTTAGTGATCTCTCTGTCTAGCAGTTCAATCCTTGCACAGTTCTATTCCGGCAGCTCCAGTTAACTTCAAATTGAGGGAAGATCATTTATCAGGAAGCTCAATAAAGGGTGAATATTTAGTATAGTGTTGGTCTTTCTCAACTTATTCCTGTGTTTGTTGTTTTGTCCAATAAATGCCACCATGGGAAAGTATGTGCCCCTGGGGTGCTATAATTAAAGTAAGAAGGAAAAAAAGAAAGAGTAAGGGCCTCTATTGGGAGTTGTCACTTTGCTTCATAACCTTAAAAAACAGCTCACAGTTCTCTTGCAACTATCTTCCTGACTTATATTCTTCCTGATTCAAAGAGCATTCCCAATAAGCAGAACAACTGCAGTTGTTTCATCTGCATCTTATGTGTCTTGCTTATTAATCGATGCCTTAAAGCTGTATTACATTCGTCAGCAACGAACAGTATATCATCAAGTTTCTCAGGCATCTTGAACTTGTCAATATTTTGTACTGCAGAATATTCCTATTGAAGCTTGTAAAAGTTTTTGTGCGTTCAAGTATTTACATGTTAACTTCTATCTATTCTTACTATTTCACAGCACCGAGACCATTCTTTTCCTTATCATCATTTAGAAGCAAGGGAAAGGACTCAAAGATAAGTCTCCCAAAGGTATAAAAGTTCCAGTGATTAATCACATGGAACTGCCTTGACGGTGTGCAGCTTCAAATCATATTTTATTCAGCCAGAACTTGAGGTATGCGCGTGCTACAATCAATATTTATACTATTTGTTCTTGTATATAGTATATCATTGGGCTTTTGTTAGCCTTGCTTGTACTTTGGTATTAATTCTGGTTGTCTCGGTGTATAATGTTGTCTATTGCCTTGAGAGGACAGTTCCCTGTGGCGGAATGTTAATGTTATTTTACCTGTCACAGCATTCTTCAACTTTTATATTTATATTTTGCAGTAATTCAAGCTTGATTCTTTTAAATTTCAGAACTTGAGTTTATGTTCAGAATTGCATATTAGCAGTTTGGAAGGAGAAGCTTGATTCATGAGTAATTGTAGATCTAATATTTCATGTAAATGAAAAGAATCGTGTGGCTAAAGAGTACATTGAATGAAAAAGGACTTACCTGCACTCAACGTTTAGCAAATAGGAGATATTATAACTGAGATTTGAGTGCTGGAATTGGTGGGAGAATTAAGCTGGAGAGCAAGAGCACATGCAAAATTCTTGAAAGATCAAAGTTACAAGTAATTTAGCATGTGCCCTGCTTCTCCAGCTTAAATAACCGTCCACCTACACATATTTTCTCAACCATTTGCAGATTCTTCCACCTCTGCTTAAGGCGCTTCGCAAACCTCATCCAGTCCCAACCTCGGGAAAAAGGATAATAGTTGTAGTAGGTCGATGGTTAGCATAAAATAGCCACTCTAACTAATTCTGGATTGAGGCGTATTAGCTTGTAAAAAGATTTAGAGAAGAATATTATGCTGGCAATAGCCATATATGCAAGTACTTGTATATATATAGCATTAAGTTGCTTCACGAAAATGGATCCCATAATTAAGAAAATAGGCCAGTGTAGTGTATTTTAATCAAATGCAGAGATAAGGCCAAGCAAAATGAATTTTTTGCTATGGTGACTGTTGAAGTTGGCAGCCGAAAAGGAAATCCATGAAGCCGAATGCAGAGATAAGGCCAAGCAAAATGAATTTTTTGCTATGGTGACTGTTGAAGTTGGTAGCCAAAAAGGAAATCCATGAAGCCGAGTAGAAACGCCTGCTATTTTTTAAAGAATAATTTCTCAACCAAAATGCAACCTAAAGAGAGCAAGGGCAGGCCACCCACCCTATTTGCCTATTCAACCTGCAAAACTTTAGCTTGAGAAATACTTCGGAAAAGAAAAAAGAAAAAACAATTGTAGAATACCAAAACGATTATGTGCAACTCAATTAGAGCCGTTAACTCGCTTCTGAATGTCACGCCCCAAAATAAGATGAGACGTTTAGCTCTGCATCGAACTAACCAACCGATATAGTCATTATACTCAAATCATGCCCACATGAACCATATGATATCTTCATTTATGAAAGCATTATCATTTTACTGAAAATGTAAAAGGTACAACAAAAAAACTACAGTTAAACATCTTTATAACATCCTCGTTTGTTCCAAATATTTTTGGATGTTATAGCGAATTGCTGTTATAGAGAATATATATTATAACAAAATATGACATTTCCGAAAAAATTTGACTTTTATAGTGAAGTGTTGTTATATAAGGATGTTGTTATAGAGAGGTCTGACTGTAGTTATGAATTTCTTTGTCGCAAAGTGCTTCGTAACTCGTAAGTACTATTTGGACGACTTTGATGTTAGTGTTACCCTTTGTCTATAATAGTTGTGCTGAGAAATACGCTTTGATGATTCATGATTGAACATGTACATTGAGCTTGATATCTATCAGCAATCTTTATTTACTTTTTGAACTGAAAGGAAGTGTATAAGAAACTTTCAAAATAAAAAGAAGAACTATAGGCAATAATCACAAGAATTTGTAAATTTCAACGTGAAGGTACAACATCTTATAAGTGTGAGTGTGGTGCGAATAAAAGTATAAAATTTTATGATCATAAACTCAAGTGACTTGGGAATTCGTAACAAGTTCGAGTAAGTATAAAATTTTAGAAGCATATATCAGACGAGTATGTGTTTGCTTATTCACATTCTGAATCTCTAATCAAGTTCTTGATAAATAATCACGCATAAACAAAAAGCTTTAGATTAAATTGAGAAGTGTTTGAAAACTGAGAAGTATAACATCTCTATAACAACATTCTTATATAACATCAGTTCATTATAAAAACCAAGCTTTTCCGGAACCAAATGTCATATTTTGTTATAATATATGTTCTCTATAACAACATTTCGCTATAATAGTAAAAAATATCCAGAACAAACGAGGATGTTATAGAGAGGTTTGACTGCAGCAGATAACAAATAATCTTTTGGACATAACTTTAAACACAAAAGAGAGGGGAAAATAGGGTTGTGCAGGGATCGGAACGGATTTAGCACATTTCGGATCGGATTTCAGATTTCGGATTCTAGAAAATGCAATCCGAATCTGATCCGGTATTATCCGAATTAATATCGGATCAGATCGGATTTTCAAATTTCGGATCAGATATTATGCCTCAAAGTTACAAACTCATATGTATATTTTCTTTGTAAAAGAGGCAATACAGTAAGAAAAATTCATGTTTATGCAATTATGAGAGTACTATGGTGCCAATATAGCTAAATCCATCAATTATAAAGGAAATAACTTGGAGAAAAATGTAAAAGAAGTACTAACTAATCGAAATTAAAGTTTAGTATTTATACATGCTCTAATAATTTCGGATTTCAGATCGGATCGGATCGGATCGGATTAAAATTATATCAATCCGAATCTGATCCGAAATCCGAAATTTTGATAAACACAATCCGAAATCCGATCCAAGAACGGATCGGTTCGAATTTCGGATATCCAATCCAAATGTACAGCCCTAGGGGAAAAGGGACAAATCTTTAAACCAAATTCTATTTGTGCAAATATTGATATAGTATCGGTCACAAATATTGTTTATCAATTTCTACTTCAAGTACTATTTTTTTTTAAACTTATTATTCAAATGGCCTAAGCATTCCATATGAGTCTTATATTAATAATCAGAGTACAAAGAAATAACATTGTGAAATATGTTATTAGATTTGATTTTTAATGATGCAAATAATATATCTGTGCAGGAACTCATGGATAGCAATTCAAAGATTGAAGGAATCAATTAGAGAAGATCATGGAATCAAGGAGTAACTACGAGATGGAAGCATTTAATCAGGGAACTTAAGGAAAGCAATCCGAGATTAGCAAAGATTAGCAAATCAACGGACAACTACGAGATGGAAGGAATCAAGAAAAGCAATTCGGGATTAGAGTAATCAATCAAAGCCAAGACGGAATCAATCAAGCCTAAACTTAAGGAATCAAACAAGTCGAGTGTATCCAAATCCGGAAGGTGCAAGATCTTGGGAAGCATATATGGAACATCAATCAAGGATCTCGTAATTATAGCCGTTGCTGTATGACCTTATTCTTGGAAAGAATCAATTTCTCTCCAAGGATCAAATCTCTTGGGTTGACAAATCTCTCCAGAAACCAAGCCTCTCTCAAAGTATTTAAACCTGTATCTGTACCCTAGAACCACATACTTTGATCGAACCAAATACCCTCTCTTTATTCTACTACAAACAAACATTGTAGCTCTACTAGATCTGCCGTGTAACAAGTTAGAGAAGAAAGAGAGAACAACATTGGTGAGACATTGTATCAAAAGAAACGAGTGAAATAGAAACTAAGCGATCGGTGTAGATCACACCATTCTCTGTACTCTCGAAGAAACTCATTCACTGAAAAAGAACTCACTTGCAACCCAAGGGGACTGGACTAGGATTCACATTGAATCCGAACCAGTATAAAACTCTGGTGTCTTTAATTCCTGCATTTATATTCTGCATCTTAAATTCTGTCTTTACTAATATCAAGTTCTTATATACAGTCGACTAATCGTAAAACTAGTCAACTGCTAGCTATTAAGTTTAAAAACAAACAATTCACCCCCCCCCCCTCTTGTACTTTCAATTGGTATCAGAGCAAGGCTCACACTTTTCTTTTTGCTTAACAGTTTGTGAGAAAAGATCATGGCTAATCAAGTTATCATAGGAGCACTTCTTCAAGAAGGTACTTCCTAAGTAAGGCCACCATATTTCAATGGACAACACTTCTCCCACTGGAAAGTACGTATGGAGATATATGCAAAGGCATATGATGTTAAAGTGTGGAGAGTCATAAAAAAGGGAAACTATCCTCTGCCGGCTGCCACTCAACCTCTTGCTGATCCTGAAGATATAGACTCATATACAGATGAGCAAATGGTGGTTGTGCAAGTCAACAACAAGGCAAGAAATTTTCTCTACAATGCTATAAGTGGTGAAGAATATGAAAAAATCTCCAGCTGTGATACAGCCAAAGAAATGTGGGATAAGCTTGAAGTTACATACGAAGGAACCAGCAAAGTGAAGGAAACACATATCAACATGTTAGTTCACGATTATGAACTCTTATAGATGAAAGAAGGAGAATCCATTGAGGAAATGTTTGCCAGATTCAGTAAAATCATTAGCGACCTAAAAGCTTTCGGCAAACCATACTCAAGTGGTGATCAAGTTAGAAGATTCTCAAAAGTTTACCAACCACATGGCAAACTAAAGTAGTCACACTTGAATAACAGGACCTGAATAAATTATCTTATGATGAACTTCGTGGAGAACTCATAGCCTTCGAAAAGACGCATCTCAAGAAAACAAACCAAGAAGAAAAGAAGAAAACAGTTGCATTCAAGGCCACAACTGAGATAGCTGAGAATGATATCAATGATAATCCTGAAGCTCTTCAAGAACAAATTGCTATGATGTCAAGAAACTTGGATGGCTTAATGAGAAGATTCAGGAACACGAGAAGAGGAAGGATTCCACCTGGGCGAACCAGGCAATATAACGAACAAGATAAGAATGATGGAACATGCTATGAGTGTGGAAGATTTGGACATACTCAAGCCGAATGTCCAGATCTAAAAAGAAAAATCTCCAGAGGTTTCAACAAAAACAAATCATTTGGAAGCTGGAGTGATGAAGACAGTTCAGAACACGAAGAAGTAGCAAATCTTTGCTTCATGACAATTTTGGAAAACGATATGAACAAACTTTCAGGATGCTGGACACACGAGGATATTTCAGACGATGAATGCAAAGATAACAATGAAAACTGCTTCATGGCTCGAGGTGAAACAAGTGAGGTAAGGTCTTATAATTGTGAAAGATGTAATGAATTGCAGGATATTCTTGATCTCACTTTGAAAGAGTCTCAAAAAATGATGGATGAACTAAAGAGACTCAACAAAGAAGTAAAAAACTGGAAGCTCAAACACGAAGTATGTGAAATCGAAAAAGAAGTACTTCAAGAAGAGTTTGAGGAATTGCAAATGCAACTCAATGGCATGCGCAAATCCACCAGTCACAGCTCTATCAAGTCAAACCAGACGACTTACAAGTCAACTGGAAAAGGACCAGCCAGAACTGAGTCCACTAGTACTAATACAACTGAAAGACCCAAAAATGGGTCAGGAATTACGTGTCACTACTGCAATAAAAGTGGACATAAATATTCTTATTGTCATTTTCGTAAGTCTAATATTTCAGGATGGATTTGGAAACCTAAAATGATCCTGAACCTAGTAACATTAACCTACCAGGACCCAAGCAAGCTTGGGTACCTAAAAGAAAGTGATCACTACGTTTTGCAGGAACACCACTGAAGAAATCGCAAAGGAAAATGGTACTTAGACAGTGCGTGTTCCAGCCACATGACAGGTGGTAAAAACTTGTTCAAAGAAGTTACAAAAATAGACGGAGGAAGCGTTAAGTTTGGCGATGATTCAAAAAGAAAAATAATCGGTACCGGAACAATCCCCTTCAATAACAACTGTGATATCACTGAGGTTTATCTAGTTGATGGGTTTAACTACAACCTTCTGAGCATAAGTCAGCTATGCGACTCAGGATATGAGGTAAAGTTTAAGAAAATAGGTTGTGCTATTGAAGATGAGACAGGTAAGACAATCCTCCTAGGTAAAAGGTATGGAAATGTTTACATTCTTGATGGTTTTGAAAATATTGATGGTCATATTTGTTTAACTTCAATATCTGATGATCCTTGGTTATGGCATAGGAAACTTGGTCATGCAAGCATGCATCTGATTGAAAAACTTTCCAAGCATGAGTTAGTTATTGGTTTACCAAAATTGAATTTCTCTAGAAATCATATATGTGATGCCTGTCAAATTGGAAAACAAACAAGAAACTCTTTCAAAAACAAGGATATTGTATCCACTTCTAAACCCTTGTAATTGCTTTATATGGATTTATTTGGGCCTACTAGAACTGCTAGCATAGGAGGAAAAAGATATGTTTTTGTTATTGTTGAGATTATTCGCATTTTACTTGGGTGATTTTCTTATCTCATAAGGATGAAGCGTTAAGAAACTTTGAGGTTTTCTGTAAGAAGGTTGAAAGAGAAAAAGGGTATATGATTACAACAATACAAAGTGATCATGGAGGAGAATTTGAAAGCAGAGCATTCGAAGACTTCTGTAATGATCAAGGATATACTCATAATTTCTCTGCACCAAGATCACCCCAACAGAATGGTGTTGTGGAACGAACAAATAGAACACTACAAGATATGGCAAGAACGATGCTACTAGATCATTCTCTACCAAACCATTTCTGGGCAGAAAGAGTAAGTATAGCATGCCACATTCTCAACCGATGTCTCATAAGGCCAATTCTGAAGAAAACCCCTTATAAACTGTGGAAAGGTAAACGTCCTAATAGTAGTTGCTTTCATCCCTTTGGAAGTAAGTGTTTCATTCACAATAAGGGTAAGGACAATCTTGGAAAATTTGATCCAAGAAGTGATGAAGGTATTTTTCTGGGTTACTCATTAAATAGTAGATCCTTTAGAGTATACAACAAACGCACGAGGTGTGTGGAAGAATCTGTGCATATTATATTTGATGAAAATAACTCCTCGGTCGAGAAAGGTTTTATTGCAGGTAATGAAGATCAAATTCAAGAAAATCAAGAGACAAGCAAATCACAAAAGTCGACTGATGGATCTGACACCATGATAGAGTCAACTAATGAAACCAGCAACAATCCACCAGAACCGCCGAAGGAGTCGACTACTCATATTGTTCGCCTAGACGAATGGAGAAGTGAACCTGAATATCATAAAAAATTCATCATAGGAGATCCAAATGAAGGAATGAAAACCAGGGGAGCTCTCAAGAAGAAAGCCAACATAGCACTGATCTCTCAGATTGAGCCAAATAAAATAGAGGAAGCTCTTAAAGACTCAAGTTGGATGCAAGCGGTTCAGGATGAGTTAGATCAATTCGACAAAAATCAAGAATGGAAACTGATACCCAAACCTAAAAACGTTCCTGTGATAGGGACAAAGTGGGTCTTCAGAAATAAGCTCAATGAGGATAGAAAAGTCGTAAGAAACAAAGACAGATTAGTTGCTTAAGGATATTCACAACAAGAAGGAGTCGACTATGACGAAACCTTTGCCCCAGTAGCTCGACTGGAATCTATACGCATTCTGTTGGCATATGCATCCTTTAAAGGATTCAAGTTATTTCAGATGGATGTTAAAAGTGCCTTCTTAAATGGTTTCATTGAAGAGGAAGTATATGTGAAGCAACCCCCTGGGTTTGTAGACTAAGAGTTTCCATATCATGTGTATAAGCTAACTAAAGCACTGTACGGGCTGAAGCAAGCTCCACGAGCATGATACGAAAGATTAAGATCTTTTCTTATTGATCATGGGTTTACAAGAGGTAAAGTAGATACTACTCTGTTTATTAAAAGATCATCAGAAGGTAATCTCATTATTCAGATTTATGTTGATGATATTATATTTGGTAGAACTAATCCTCTTATGTGCAAGGAATTTTCAAATATTATGCAAAGTGAGTTCGAAATGAGTATGATGGGAGAACTGACGTTCTTTCTTGGACTTCAAATTCAACAATCTAAAGAAGGAACATTCATATGTCAGACTAAATACACAAAGGAGCTGATCCAAAAATTCGGCATGAGCAGTGCCAAAGCTATTGGCACACCAATGAGTCCTTCAACAAGTCTCGACAAAGATGAACAGGGAAAATCTGTTGNTTACTGTTCCTTACGGTCAAAATGGTGGGCATGGGGGTATGAAAAAACGTAAGCCGTCAGCTACCTCTTCTAGAACACATCCGTATTGTGAATACGAACAATTGCCATGTGTAACCAATTTGACTTCAATTGATGGATTCCTTGACATGGAAGCTGAAGTGATGCAAAAAGGCAAACGAAAAAGAGAAACAGTTTCTTGTCATGAATACTATTGTTATCAACTCCAAATAAGAGATGATAAAAATATAATCTTACATTCAGGACGATTATTTCAACAATATGCTGTAGACGAATGGATGAAAGTTGAAACTCAACATTAGATTTCGCTTTTTTCAATCAAGATTTATTCAGCATCAACTTGAAAAATTACAATTGTCCGAAAATATGCGTGCGAAAACAGACCCAGATTTTTGTGAATATTTGATGAGAATTGGTAATGAAAAAGAAAGAAAAAATGATAAGAGCAAAATAGAAATTCCCCGTCCTCTGATTATACCTTTTACCACTGAAAAAGATTCCTTGAATCATCTATTTAAAGTTACTTATCCTGATTTATATTTAACTCATTCAAATATTTCTTTTATTACTTCTCGCGCAATTCTAACTACAAAGAACGACTTCGTTGATGAAATAAATGACATGCTAATTGCTCAATTTTCAGCTGATGAAAAAGTCTATTTAGCTACTGATGAAACAATTGATCCAAAAGATCAAAGTGAATATGAAGATTTTTGCACACTTTAAATCCTCCTGGTTTACCTCCTTATAGATTGTGTCTAAAGAAAAATTGTCCGATTATATTATTAAGAAATTTGAATTCCTGCGAAGGTTTGTGCAATGGGACACGATTAATATGTAATGATTTCAAATCTCATATTATTAGTGCTACAATATCCAGTGGTGATTTTAAAAATACACATGTATTCATTCCGCGAATACCACTATTAACATCAGAAGACGAAAAACAACCCCTTCAATTTAAAAGAACACAATTTCCAATACGGTTATGTTTTGCCATGACTATAAATAAAGCTCAAGGCCAAACATTAGATTTTGTTGGCATTTATTTGCGAGAACCTGTATTTTCTCATGGTCAGTTATACGTTGCTTTATCAAGAGCCAAAGGTTCCAGCTGTGTCAAGGTATTAATTAGACCGGCTATAGCTGACGATGATGATGATCGCTACACATATAATGTAGTTTATGATGAAATTATCGAAAAAGATTTTTCTGTAACTTAGATCATCATTCCTAATAGTAAGTGTGACGTACAACTTGTTCACTCTTTGAATTTTTTGATTTTGTATTATAATCATTCTGACAATCTTACGTTTGCTCATTATTATATTGTGATGTGTTATAATTGCAGATTACGTCTAGATGGAAGAAAGGTTCAACATCAATGTGATTACTCCAGAAACAGAAGAATGGACCTCTAAGGTTCAAGCAGTTGATAAAGGCAAACCTAGAGACAACAGAGAGAAAACGAAAAAGTATCAACTGATGATTTTGCAAGATGAAGAGGTGATTTTTAGAGGATTCATAAGTTTGCCAATAGTAATTAAGTTAATATTATCCTAATTGTGCCTTATTTTGTTACAGGAAAATCAAGTGGAATGCATTATATTCAATGCGGAGATAATGCATTTTGAAAATCTTTTTCGCCCTTTCCATACTTACTTGGTGTCAGTTGCACAAGTCAAAGAATCAAACTATATGTATGAAAATCCACTTAACAAATTTACATGGACAACTGATAGGTGTACCATTGTTGAGCCAATTGAAACTGTTAATCCTCCAGAGCCACTACCGTCGCCAACGCGCCTAAATCTTACACCGTTTGGCAACTTCGAATATCAACCCGAGGGATCTGAATTTGGTAATTGAATATTTAACTATTTATGTTGTTTGTTCGCCTAAGATTCACATTTATTAGTATTATTATTGTTATTATTACGACTATTGTCTATATTAATTTTTATTGTCTATTAGCTTATTCGTCGTTCTTCTTAAACGCAAGATGTGCTTGCCATCGTGCTCAACGCCAGCCCCTCAACCTATGCTTCAAATGGGAGAAGAATCCAAGATTTTATCATCATGGATGATCAGTAAGTATACATAAACCTGTTTTATTGGATCCAACTAGCAACTGATGATTCAAGTATGATATAGTGTCTCACTTTTTTATGTTGTCTAGCAATAGCACACAATATCATATCTCCTCTAAAAATTATTCCATCCTTTTTTTTGCAGCTTCCTCTTTCTCTAGTCACTCTGCACTATAGATGTGCATAATTATATCCTGCAATATGCAAATAACTTATAAAAAGTCACAAATATTATAAAACATAAACCATCTAAGAAGATCATACTTTATAATAGGGAGAAGCACACGCAGGTTCGGCAAATAGTGTAGAAAGCATAACACACCCCAGTACTAACATGAGTATATATAATAAAAACACAAGCAAGAGATTCAGTATGAGCTATTTCTTGAAGTCTCATATTCTAGGTATCATTTTTAATCTGTACGACACAAATATAAAATGCAAATCACTGCCCTGGTAAGCTATTAAAAGAAACGATTAAATGATGGAACAAACAACAACAAACCCAGTTTGATCCCAACAAGTGGGGTCTGGGGAGGGTAGTCTGTACAGACCTTACCCCTACCTAATTCAGGTAGAGAGGCTGTTTCTAATAGACCCTCGGCACAGGAAGGGCAAGAAGAAGAAGAGGAAAGCAAGGGAGGAAGAAAGATGGAAGATAAAATAAACTTTAAAAAAAAAGGAAAGATAAAGGATAAGTGGCACCAAATAATAGCAATAGGGAATACAATACCTGGGGCGAACAAAACCACATAACATAATAAAAATTTAAGAATATGAAGGGACATGCATACTACAAAGACTATCGGTGAACAACTACAAACTACCAACTAACCTTGTACCTTAATCCTTGACCTCCACACTCTCCAATCAAGGGTCATGTCCTCGGTGAGCTGAAACAGCGCCATGTCCTGCCTAATCACCTCTCCCCAATACTTCTTAGGCCTACCTCGACCTCTTCTCAAACTCTCTATGGCCAACCTCTCACACCTCCTAACTGGAGCATTAATGCTTCTTCTCTTAACATGTCCGAACCATCTCATCCTCGACTCCCGCATCTTGTCCTCCACGGAGGCTACTCCCACTGTGTCCCGGATATCTTCATTCCTAATCCTATCTCTCCTGGTACACCCACACATCCATCTCAACATCCTCATCTCTGCTACTCTCATCTTCTACACGTGGGAGTTCTTGACTGGCCAACACTCAGCCCCATATAGCATAGCCGGTCGAACCACCACTCTATAAAACTTACCCTTAAGTCTTAGCGGCACATTCCTATCACACAAAACACCGGAAGCGAGCCTCCACTTCATCCATCCCGCTCCAATACGATGCGCGACATCTTCGTCAATCTCCCCGTTACCCTGGATAATAGACCCGAGATACTTAAAACTCGCTCTCTTGGGGATAACTTGAGCATCAAGCTTAACCTCTGCGTCTGCATCATGGGTCCCGTCACTGAACTTGCACTCCAAGTATTCCGTCTTGGTTTTACTCAATTTGAAACCTTTAGACTCCAAGGTCTGTCTCCAAACCTCCAACCTCGCGTTAACTCCGCTGCGCGTCTCGTCAATCAACACTATATCATCGGCAAATAGCATGCACCAAGGCACCTCCCCTTGGATGTGATGCGACAATACATCCATCGCCAAGGCAAATAAAAATGGGCTAAGAGCCGATCCCTGGTGCAACCCCATCACCACAGGGAAATGCTCCGAGTCACCACCCCCAGTCCTCACCCGAGTCTTAGCATTATCATACATATCCTTAATCACACTAATGTACGCTACCGGAACACCGCTAACCTCCAAGCACCTCCACAGGACCTCCCTCGGAACTTTATCGTATGTTTTCTCAAGGTCAATAAACACCATATGCAAATCCTTCTTCCTCTCCCTGTACTGCTCCACTAGTCTCCTTACCAGATGAATCGCTTCCGTAGTCGAACGTCCCGGCATGAATCCAAACTGATTCTCGGAAATAGACATGCACCTCCTCACCCTGGCCTCCACCACCCTCTCCCAAACCTTCATAGTGTGACTCAACAGCTTGATACCCCTATGATTATTGCAATTTTGGATATCACCCTTGTTCTTGTAAAGCGGAACCATCGTACTCCACCTCCATTCTTCGGGCATCTTCTTTGTCTTAAAAATAACATTAAACAGCCCTGTGAGCCACTCCAAACCTGTCCGCCCCGCGCTCTTCCAGAATTCCACCGGGATTTCGTCTGGCCCCGTCGCTCTGCCCCTGCACATCTTACGCATCTCCCCTTCCACCTCCTCTACCGTAATCCTCCTACAGTACCCAGAATCCCGCCGACTCTCGGAGTGCTCCAACTCACCCAGCACAATGCATCTATCCCCCTCTTCATTCAACAGTTTATGGAAGTATGTCAGCCATCTTCTCCTAATAAGTGCCTCGTCCAACAATACTTTTCCATCCTCGTCCTTGATGCACTTGACTTGGTCTAAGTCGCGGGCTTTCCTCTCCCTCGCCTTGGCCAATCGGTACAACCTCTTGTCCCCGCCTTTGCCCTCGAGCTCCTCTTACAAACGAGCAAACGCCGCGTTCTTAGTCGTCGTAACTGCTAACTTCGCCTCTTTCTTTGCCTTTCTGTAACACTCCCGATAAGTCCTTTTTTCCTCCTCGTTTGTACTCTCCACTAGCTTCAAATAAGCAGCTTTCTTAGCTTTCACTTTACCTTGAACCTCTCCATTCCACCACCAGTCCCCTTTATGACACCTAGGAGAGCCCTTCGTGACCCCTAAGACCTCTCTAGCAGCTACCCTAATGCAATCCGCAGTGGTGCACCACATACTAGACGCGTCCCCCCTACTCATCCAGGCCCTCATAGCCAACAACTTCTCCCCTAATTCCTGAGCTTTGTCCTTGGTCAGGTTACCCCACTTGATCTTAGGTTGCCTGCACCCCGCCCTCTTCTTCCTACTCCTCTTAATCTCTAGGTCCATAACTAGGAGCCTATGTAGAGTCGTGAGGTGCTCACTTGGGATGACCTTGCAGTCAATGCACAGACCTTTATCACACTTCCTGCAAAGAAGATAGTCAATTTGAGTCTTGCCCATTGAATTCCGGAAAGTGACCAGGTGCTCTTCCCTCTTCGGAAAACTCGAGTTAGCTATAACCAAATCAAAAGCTCTAGCAAAATCCAATAGTGAATTACCTTCCCCATTCCTAACCCCAAAACCGTACCCGCCATGCACATCATCATAACCCCTAGCACTAGCCCCAATATGACCATTGAAATCTCCGCTAATGAACAACGTCTCTGTATGCGGGATACTACGCACCATCTCGTCCAAATCCTCCCAGAATTGCTTCTTGACCTCCTGGCCTAAACCTACCTGAGGAGCGTAAGCACTAATCACTTTTACAGTAAACCCACCTATTACCAGCTTAATACTCATCAACCTATCATTTAGCCTCCTAACCTCAACCACGAGCTCCCTGAGGTCCCTGTCTACTAAAATACCTACCCCATTCTTACCCCCAGCGCTCCCTGAGTACCATAGTTTATAGCCGTCTATATCTCGTGCCCTAGTACCCTTCCATCTAGTCTCCTGAACACACGCTATGTTAATCTTCCTCTTCTGAAGAATCTTACCTAACTCTATAGACTTCCCCGTCAGCGTCCCAATGTTCCAAGACCCAATTCTCAACCTAGAGGCTTTCTTACCCCCCTTCCCACCCCTGGACCCCACCCCCAGCCCCACCCGAGGACATGACCTTACTCTCACATCGTCCACTACCGCCACTATAAACAAAAGGTATTAGGCACACACTACCACTAAGAACCAATAATAGGGACGAAGGACTACAGGCTACGAACCCGAGGGCTAAAAACAGCTCAAAGGGACGACTACGATAACAGATACGCGAGCAGGCACTGGAACAATGAATCTACCCCTATGCACACACAGGTTTAAAATGAATAGATGAAACCTTAAGCTTAAAACACTAGTAGAAAAGACAGAAAAAGCAATCAATCCAATCAAAACGGCCGGCAAGGCAACAGTAAATAGATGTGCGCAAATACAATTCAAGGAAGATGGAACCTGGATCACAGTCGGGACGCGCTTCCAAATCCGCTGAATACTGCTGATATGACCAATTCCCACGAGTAGAACCTGGATCTTTCGACTTGGTATACTCCAGATGCTGCGGAACCTGGCGTATAGCTGCTGCTCTACTGCTTGTACGTGTGAACCTCCCTACCGCCACCAAACAGCCACAAATGTGATACCTGCAAAACACACAAACACCCACGTATCCAAGAAAAATACAGGCGGGCCGGACTGTCACCGTTACCAGCGGCAGAAAATTAATTCAAGAAAGATGGAACCTGGATCACAACTGAGGATGTCCGGACTGCTTGTTTTAATATGATTCAAAAGAGTTGATTTCCGGCCCAAAAATTAATACTTAATAACTTTTTTCTCCTCTGAAGTTTGCAAATCAAGAACAATGATTTGTATACCAAATTACGAAATGGAACCCAATTTGTATACCAATTCCTTATACTTTTGGCCAGAAAACTGATGACTATAATTGTAATTGTACTTATTCTTATACTTCTCCAGTTGAAATTCTGAAAATTTTCAGCGAAATCAAGCAATTATAAATTCGACTTGCCACCGGCGATAATATTGATTTGAAAAATTCTGGCGACTCGTTGCTGAGATGGAAATCGGAATTCGGAAGCCAATTGAAAAGTTGTTTGATCGTCGGAGGAACGTCGATTTCTCCGGTTAAAAAAAATCACGGCGGAGGAGACACCGAAACCGAAAATTTTTCTAGATTGAAGAAGGAAAACCATAGACCCCAGAAAGTAGTTAGGAAAAATGAGTACCTTCCTATGGTATCCTCGTTCTAACACTTTTAAATTAGAAGATTTTTCAGATGCTGATCTTGCAGGTGATAAGGAAGAGAGAAAAAGCACAAGTGGGACATGCCAATTGCTTGGCAAAGCCTTGATATCCTGGAACAGTAAAAAACAAGGATCAGTTGCACTATCCACGACTGAAGCTGAATACATTGCTTTTGGACAATGTTGTTCACAACTACTGTGGATGTCTCATCAACTTGGTGACTATGAACTATTTTTTAAGCCTATTCAAATCTTCTATGATAATTTTAGTGCTATATGTCTTTCGAAAAATTCTGTGCATCATTCTAGAGCAAAGCATATAGACATCAAGCATCATTTTATTAGAGATCATGTTCTTAAGGGAGACATAAAAATATCTTTTATTGGAAAGACTGATCAATTAGCAGATATTTTTACTAAGCCTTTATTAGAGGATAGGTTTTGTGCTTTGAGAAAATTACTTGGCATTACTTGCATTAATATAGGACCTATGTGTAATCCGATTACTTTTGTAAGGTTAATAATTAGTCTCTTACTTTTGCATTAATTACGCCTCAGTTTTCCCTCTCTTTTCCTCTCCTTTCACATCAATTGCGTCGTTCAAAGATGGAAAGCCAATCATCACGTCTATTCAACTGACGCCTTTTCCTTTTCTGTACCCAACCATCAGAAGGTTCAGAATCCCTCTTTTTAAGGCGGAGATCTCTTTTCAATCACTTTCATCTCTATCATCTAGAAAACCCTTCTCCGAAGCTCTGCTCAAACCACTATCCTTTAATGGCTAAACACTCCAAGAACCCATCTGCCTCCACAAAAAAAAGTACCTGCTCCAAAGCAAAACCCCCTTCTATGCCCCCAGAACAAGTAAACTTAGGGTCCGACCATTCTGAGGGTTTCGCTTCTTCGTAGGACGATTTGTCTGATCATTCTCAAATCTTAGGAGAAAAAGCTCTAGGAAAACGACCTATGGAAAACCCCCCTGTTTCCTCTACCCCAAAGAAATCCAAGATAGATCTTTCTGGCTCCCTAGAATCTGACCTGAATTTCTGGGATTTTCCAAACAGGGATCTTTTCATCGCTTTGAAAGACAAGCCCATTGCTCATGGAAGGGTAGTCGACCTTGACGACATGGAAGCCCTAAATTGTAAGGTAAAAAATCTTTTTGTTCATCAAGGGTGGTCTAAGTTCCTCTCTATTCCTCCGCCTAAGGTCTATGAACCCCTAGTAAAGATGTTTTATGCTAACCTTCGTTCTAGTAAACTTGATAAGTTGGAATCCTTAGTGTTAGGTAAGCATATTGTTCTTGATTGTGCCATGTTTGATTCACTCTTTCAGTGTAAATGTTCTGGTTTTCCCATGCTTTTCAAAAATATCTGGCCCGTTGATTTTGAAATCTCCTTTGATCAAGATAAACGGTGTATTGCTGAGTGTTCCTCTGAATTCCTTCCCAACCAGTTAGGCCCCAGTGATGTTAGTTTCGAAACTCGAGTCCTGGCTCATATCGTAGCAACTACTCTGATTTCTCGCACTGGTTCCTTCTCCACCTTCTCTCAAACAGACACCTTCTTGGTGTATTGTCTTGTGACCAAACTCAAAGTCAAGTTATCCTCATGGTCATTAACTTCATGATTGAAGTATGGCCATCACTCACATCCTGGAAGCTCATCAAATTTCCCTATCTGCTTATCCCTTTATCACTGTTTCAAAATCTTACAATTCCAGAGCCTTTTCAAGTATGGGATATGTGAGTGTGAAAGGCTCATGGGTTAAGAAGCACGAAGGCAAAGTAAAACATGCTCCAATAGATCCCAAACCCAAACCTTCCTCTTCTTATCCTAGTCCTAGTGATCCTGATCTTGCTGAGAAGCTTCGTGCCACTGACATTCAACTCTCTGAAATTAAAGATCTCCTCACAGCCACTCAGTCCACTGTTGGTGACATTCATGCCATCTCCAAAGAAACAGGGTCTGATGTGTCCAAGATAAGAGTTGTCGTTCTCAGAGTAAGGGAGAATGCTGTCAAGGCTTTCAAGGAGGTTCATGACAGGTTTGATGGAATGAGCATCTCAGCCAATGCCATCTTTGACCAACTGAAGGAGGCCATATGCAATACTCTTACCTACTTTCTGCGTCGTTAATGTGGTTGCTTAAGACAATTTTTTTTGCTGTGCTGTTTTTGGACTGTTAAATCAGTCATTGGACAATTTCTATTTTTGTTTCTTGTTTAGTTCTGGTTGCTTTTTGGGACTATAACTCTGTTGCATAATACTATATACCTTGTTTTCGTTCGTGGTTTGCTCTGCCTATTCCCTCTTTGCTGATGCCAAAAAGGGGGAGAAGGCTATATGTATGTATCTACACAGGGATATATGTATGTATCTACACAGGTATACAAAGTACAGGTATACAAAGCTAGTCGACTAAAGGGTAAGTGTACGTTAGCATCCTCTGCAGCAGGAGTCGACTGCAACATCTGTACCATGGACCAGTCAACTGCATGAATTGAGGGGGAGTACCATGGACCAGTCAACTGCATACATTGAGGGGGAGTAAAACACAGGGAAGTCAACTGTTGTTTATACATATATATTATTTTGTCATCATCAAAAAGGGGGAGATTGTTAGATTTGATTTTAATGATGCAAATAATATATCTGTGCAGGAACTCATGGATAGCAATTCAAAGATTGAAGGAATCAATTAGAGAAGATCATGGAATCAAAAGATTGAAGGAATCAATTAGAGAAGATCATGGAATCAAGGAGTAACTATGAGATGGAAGCAATCAGTCAGGGAACTTAAGGAAAGCAATCCGAGATTAGCAAAGATTAGCAAATCAATGGACAACTACGAGATGGAAGGAATCAAGAAAAACAATCCGGGATTAGAGTAGTAATCAATCAAAGCCAAGACGGAATCAATCAAGCCTAAACTTAAGGAATCAAACAAGTCGAGCGTATCAAAATCCGAAAGGTGCAAGATCCTGGAAGCATATATGGAACATCAATCAAGGATCTCGTAATTATAGCTGTTGCTGTATGACCTTATTCTTGGAAAGAATCAATTTCTCTCCAAGGATCAAATCTCTTGGGTTGGCAAATCTCTCCAGAAACCATGCCTCTCTCAAAGTATTTAAACATGTATCTGTATCCTAGAACCACATACTTTGATCGAACCAAATACCCTCTCTTTATTCTACTACAAACAAACACTGTAGCTCTACTAGATCTGCTGTGTAACAAGTTAGAGAAGAAAGAGAGAACAACACTGGTGAGGCATTGTATCAAAAGAAACGAGTGAAATAGGAACTAAGCGATCGGTGTAGATCACACCATTCTCCGTACTCTGGAAGAAACTCATTCACTGAAAAAGAACTCCCTTGCAACCCAAGGGGACTGGACTAGGATTCACATTGAATCCGAACCAGTATAAAAACTCTGGTGTCTTTAATTCCTGCATCTTAAATTCCGTCTTTACTAATATCAAGTTCTTATATCCAGTCGACTAATCCTAAAACTAGTCAACTTCTAGCTATTAAGTTTAAAAAACAAACAATTCACCCCCTCTTGTACTTTCATATGTTTCCTCAAGTTAGCTGATACTTTATTTCATTTTTTTTTGTTTACCAAAATTTAATACTCCATTTGAACAAAAGAATTGTAAAATTAGTGGTCGAAATATCACAAATTAAAATAAAAATATTAGGACGGAGAATTTTTTTTACTAGTAGGACTGTTAAAATCCGAAATGATCAGAATCTTCACTCGTGGTGACGTGCATTTATCCGATTCCCTGAATCCGATCCCATTCATTACACTAAAACTATCCCCCAACCATCATTTCGCTGAAATTGATAAGAGTTTACGAGAGGATCAAACAAAATCAAAATCAAAGATCGAGGAATAGAAATACAACAGATCAACAAAGAAAGAGTGCACCGACGTGTATGATAGGTAATTTGATATATGCTGCTAATCCGTTCAATTTATTTATAGGTAATTTGTTTGCCTAAAGTGTTCTCATTCAATTCTCGCAGTGAGTTTAGGTCACTTCAATTTTGTCCTTTTCACGCTGAGATATTTGCGACATTTGCTAGGAAACTGTTTTTAATTGGATTGTAACGCAGATTTGATATGTTAGGTTAGATTGCATAACGCTTTTGATTGTAGATGGCTAGTATGCAAAATTATGTGTTTATACTGAAGTCAGTCTAAGAGCTACTAAATGAAAAAATTATCCCAAAATTGATCTACCGAGCAATTTATTGTGTGTGAACATGAGCGAAAAGCAGTTACCTCCCACGTAGAGTTACCCGGTGCTTGTACTGGTGTCGTAGGTATTGGTGGAATTAGTCGAGGTGCAAGCAAGTTGGCCCGGACACCTCATTAAAAAAAAGAATGAAATGCACTTGAATAGAGCTGAATGGATATATTGGATGATTCACAGTCAACTCCAGCTGATTGAGACAGTTGATTCATTGAGCTGTCTTAGAGAAAAGTTCAAGCTTAAGGCATTGTCGGAAGAATCTTTTCTTTGAAGAACCTCTAAGAGCTTCAACATTGGATGGACCAAGGGGACCCTCGAAATTGTTTATTGAATTTGGCTACTTGAAATTTGGGAATAATGCATTGAAGTTGTAATTTCTTAGGTAAGGCAGCAAACTTTTGCATTGATCAGGCACAATGCATAAGTCAATATCCTCTGTGGGCCTGTGTTATATACAGCAGGAATGAGATGGTACCACTAGAAACTGGTTAAGACTACAGAATGACTGAACCTAAAGATATCTGTAGTCCTAAATTGATTGAAAAACATGTTCTTCCTGCATTATTTTCAGGATTGAAAGGCTCTTGTAGTTGATGCAATTTTCTGCCATCCATGATGTGAAGCTCTATAACTTGAGCACCTGGATTTATTTATTGTACAGCTGCTACTTTTTGTTTCGATTCATTCTTGCACTGAAGAACTTGAATATTTAACAGTGACATAAGAAGTCGTACATCCTTTACAAATTTTGAATGCTGCACTGTGTGCAAAACGTATGATTTGCGGAACATTATGCTTATAGTCAAGATTAGATCTCAGGACTATTATTAAACAAGGTAAAAACTTTGGTATTAGAAACTTATTTAATAAAGATACTCTGTCTCTCTCACTCACATACACACTTAACTGGGGTGAAGCTAAAAAAATTAGGAACTTTATGTCCAATAAATCTTGGTCCGAGGTTTGGAATTAGCAGCCAAAAGGAAAATTTTTAGTTCCTCTGACTTCAAAATCTGCAAGTTGATTTCTTACCTTTTTGTGGTTGCTTCTAGTTGTGTGCTTGTGTAAGGAAAATGGTGAAGTTGACCATGATTGCTCGTGTAACTGATGGCCTTCCTCTAGCTGAGGGGCTGGATGATAACCGCGATGTTCCAGATGCAGATTTCTACAAACAGCAAGCCAAGTCCTTATTCAAGAACCTCTCTATGGGCCAGAATGAGGCATCAAGGATGTCCGTTGAATCTGGACCTTATATTTTCCAGTATCCTTTTATTGTTTCCATATAATTGTTTTTTCTATTTTCATGGTAGTGTCTACATCTCTTCCCAGAGGCTAAATGGAAATTTTTGTAAGTAATTAGTAATAACTTCTTTGCTCAAAAAGATGACTGCAAGGTAAGTAATTCCATACACTTACTGATCTTTTCCAAATAGCTTCACTGGGTTACCTATGCTCAGATTCGAAATTCCTCTCAAGGAAAGAGAGAATTCTGCTAACTTATGATGAGTCATCGTTGCAATTAAATGTGGATACCAGTCTACCGAGGCTTTTAATTTGAGGACTATTTAAGATGCCTATTAGTTTTATTTTTGTAAATTAAGGAGAACTCTATGAGGGCCTCTGCACTTCTTGTTGTTGCAATATTTGGGGACAAGTAGAATCAGTGTACTCAGTACTAATGAGTATGGGTGTTCCTCCAGCTTAATGCTTTTGATAAGTGAAATATCTTCTTGGATGAAATATGGTGATAAATATGGATGACGCAATTAATCCAAAAGAACAAAAAGAAAGCTTGATATTAGTTTATGCACGTCCATTACTTTGATAGTAGCTTCTCCACTTGATATGCATTTAATATGTCTTATAAGCATTTTATTTTCTCATTTTTTCTGGTTTTATGGGGAGCACCAAGGACAAGGTAGGTATAATCTAGTGAAAATGCGCTCCAACTTTAATCACGAGCTTGGAGGTTTGAGTCATTAAGGGAGCACAGTGGGAACCAGTATTTGTCTCCTGCAGAACTTGGGGGTTGGGAGTTATAATGCCCTTATGAAAATAACAAAGAGAGTTATAAATAGGACCAAGTTTATCATTAAAATTATGACTATCTGAATGTGAAATCTTGGGGATGATTTGGCATGTTACAATTGTTGATGTGAAACTGACTTTCCAAGTGTCCACTCTCGCTACTGGTAATTCATTTGCTTGCTTTCTAAATTGATACTAGCTTGTTACTTCTGCGTCCTTCCAATCCACTTGAAAACATAACTTATGGGAATTGTGGATCTACTGTTGTCTTAACCCAAGCTCTCAGTTATATCATTGAAGGGCACGTTTGTTATCTGACTATGTGTGATCGCTCTTATCCAAAGAAACTTGCCTTTCAGTACCTGGAAGACCTTAAGAATGAGTTTGAGCGTGTCAATAGGAGTCAAATTGAAACTGCCGCTAGACCTTATGCCTTTATCAAATTTGGTAAGCAACTTTCCTCAACTCTCTCTCCTTTTCAGTTTTCCAATTTCCAGTTGTTAATACTGATTTTCTATTCTTCCAATATATAATTTTCCCTATTTTAAAAGATACATTCATACAGAAGACGAAGAAACTGTACCAGGATACCGGAACTCAGCGCAATATTTCGAAGTTGAATGATGAACTTTATGAAGTTCATCAGATAATGACTCGAAATGTACAAGACGTTCTTGGTGTCGGTGAAAAATTGGACCGTAAGTTTCTCAGCCCAACATTTTTCTGAACTCTATATTATTAAAAAGTTTGCAAAACTTCTAGAGCTCATCCAGGCATTTCCTCATTCATCTTCTAGATATCTGCAAAGTTTCTGATTTCCAAAGGACTTTTGTGCTGTCCATTTCTTTGGCAGTTTATTTGCTGTCCTCAATTATTAGGTAATGATGGTTATTTTTGCTTAGTATCTTGTCCAATTTGTGGAATATGCCACTAACGCTTGTGTTAGGGTAGGCTGCCTACATCACACCCCCTTGGGTGCGGCCCTTCCCCGGCCCCTGCGTGAACGCGTGATGCTTCGTGCATCGGGCTGCCAAAGTTGGATATATTCTCAAAGAGGAAATTCTAGAAGTTGGAGATCTCTCTAAATTTCCTACTGCACTTCTGCTTTTTATTTGCGGGAGTGAACTAAATGAAGTGAGGACTTCATGCTCTTAATTGCAAGGTGCTTGCGGCAAGTATAGATTGGTCCTGTGAGTTCTGTCTATTTGCACTAGAACTGTTGGATCAGTCCATTTATTGTTGAAGCTGATCATTTGGTTCTTTGGGTTGGTCTAAATCAAGGAGGACTAAAGAAGTGACAAAAGCATAAGATTAGGGGTATGTTTGGTATGAAGGAAAATATTTTCCAATTTTCCCATGTTTGGTTGGCTTAAATGTTTTGGAAAACATTTTCCTTATCAACTCATTTTTCTCCAATTGGAGGAAAATGTTTTCCTTATCAAGAGAAGGGAAAATATTTTCCAAAACTCCTTCTCTTAACATTCCCCCTCACACCCCCCCCCCCCCCTCCAAAAAAAGGTTTTTTTTTTTTAAATTTCAGTTTTTCTGTTACCACCCACCCTACTACACCTCCACCCCACCCCAACCCCCCACCCCTACCGCAAAAAAAAAAAAAAATTCACCTTTTTTTTTTTTGCAATTTCAAATTTCTGTTTTTTTCATTTTTCTGCAAGCACCCACCCCCACTCTCCCCCTACCCCTACCCCCCCCCCCCCGTAAAAAAACTTATTTTTTAAATTATTATTTTTCTAGTTTTTTAGTTTTTTAATTACGGTTAAAGGTTCAAAATTTTACAAGTACCAAAGTTATGAGTTCGGAGGTTTATGTGTTTGGAAGTTTACGGGTTCGAAATTCCGCGGTTCGAAAGTTTATGAAATTTGTGGATTCGGAAGGTTGTTGGTTTGAAAGTTTATGGCTTCATGTTTATTATATCTAAATTATTTATGAATACTCTTGAGAAGTCATTTTCCTTAATTTGCGTACCAAACACCGGAAAATGAATAAGATTACTACTTGTTTTCCAAGAAAACATTTTCTTGGAAAACATTTTCCGTTATACCAAACACACCCTAGGACATCTGTTCACATCATTGGATGGGTAATTCTGTCTAATTTGCTGTTGCATCTGTTTGATCAGGCCCTATTGATCATCTTTTTGTATAGGTTGTCCAAAAATACTTTGAAGGACAAAAGAAGTAAAAGAAAGCTTACAGATTAGGAAATATGTTCACAACATTATGCCTTCTTCTTATCTAAGCTTATACAAGCTGCTCCTTCTTCTTCAGTATTATCTTTTTCTAGATTGATCTGAGAAATTTAATTTTAATGGAATCTGAAGTTTTGGGATTGAGGCGTAGTTGATTGAGTGAATTCTGGATTTTAGAGGTGATTTAAAGTTTTACATTGAATATTGACACTAAGGTTCTACGTTAGGTGCTTGTTTTCATTTGTTTTTAAAATATTGTGTTATTAACTTCACTTTTTTGTGCTTTTTTCCTTTCAAAATTTGTGTTTACCTGACCTCTGTGTTATAACAGCTGATTTTGGTACTCTGACAAGTTGAACTGTAGGCAGCATATGGTGTACTATGTGAAAGAAGTAAAATAAGCATCCTTTTGTTTGAATGCAAAGTTACTTTAAAATGAAGTGAAAGCAAATAAAATGATTGGTTTCTTTCGAAACTGCCTGTTGACATCTAGAATAGGAGATGAGAGTGTTCCACTCTCCCCTCCTATCCTCCCCTCCCCCCAACCAAACGCACGCGCACACACACAACGCAGTGCATGCAGGCATATAAAGATGATCTATCTATTAGATGCTGGTAGCAACTATCCTCTTGTATGCCTCTTTTTGTTGTATGACCGGGAACCATGTGGTACTTGTGAAGTGAATTATGATCTTGAAGTCTTTATGTCCTTACTAATAAAAACTAGATTTTGGCTCTAATCTCGAGACAAACTATGCTGCTTATTGTCCTAAAATGCTTCAGCATATACCTGTGCAAGATAAAATTAAGTATTGCCACATTTTGTTGCATAATGAAAATTCCACCTACTGACTCAGTTGTCCTCCTAACTTCAACCTTCTTATGCATTGGCATGTTATGCAACTTATTTACCACCCCCCACCCCAAAAAAAATGTTATGCAACTTTGTTCATTGTCAGTAACTAGATTGTTTAAACATCAAATTCTGCAGAGGTCAGTCAGATGTCCAGTCGCTTGACATCAGAATCCCGCATATATGCTGATAAGGCGAGAGATTTAAATCGTCAGGTTAGTTTCATTGATTTTCAAGATGATGCACTTGAACATGAAGTTTGCTGTTCATTCTCTGAAGTTCTCTTGTGCAATCACTTTTTTTTTTTTTTTTTGAGGGGGGGGGGGGGGGGAGGGGGGTTTAGTGCATTTATATTGTTTAAAAAGAATAACGTAATATAAGCTGCTCAAACTATGAAAATTAACATTCTAAAAACTTATATGTTCTGTCACGCTTTTTCTCGTTATGGACATGCATTTAGTCTGATTTCGAACTTGAAATTGCTTTAATCACTCATTCATTTTCTTCATTACTCAAGGCTTTGATTCGGAAATGGGCTCCTGTTGCTATTGTCATTGGAGTTGTTAGTCTCCTCTTCTGGGTTAAAAATAAGATCTGGTGATGCTGCCAGAAGATGTACAGCTAAGAGGAGATGTTACTCACATTGGACAGTGCACAACCGACATAAACACAATGGTGTTTGTTTTTCTGCGCATGGGGCAAGTCAAGCAATTTCAGTTGAAAATGTAAAACAGAGGAAGTAAACTATGACGAGCCATGTCGCTGATACTTGATAAATGATATTGATATGAATTGCTCGGCATGTTTTTCTTATTACTCAACCACAAACTTGTCCTCCAATAGGTTATTGTGACTCTGAAATGACGACTAGCTATGCTGTAAATTACAGTGGAGGCTTCATAGCCTACTATTTTGATTTTGTGAGAATGCACGGGAGAAAAACATTATATTGATTAAAGTATTGTACAACCCTATTTATATACAGTAATTACATAATTATAGGTCTCTACTTCCCAATGTGGGACACTAAACATGACTAACTACTTAACACTCCCCCTCAAGCCGGTGTATATAAATCATATGTACCGAGCTTGTTACAGATGTAACTAATACGAGAACCAGTAAGAGACTTAGTGAAAATATCTGCTAGCTGATCATTCGACTTTACAAACTTTGTAACAATATCTCCTGAGAGTATCTTTTCTCTGACAAAATGACGATCGATCTCAATGTGTTTAGTCCTCTTATGGAACATCGGATTTGACGCAATATGAAGAGCAACTTGATTATCACACACCAATTCCTTCTTGCTGATTTTTCCTAACTTCAACTCCTTGAGCAACTGCTTGATCCAAACTAGCTCACACGTTGCCATAGCCATGGCCCGATATTCGGCTTCGGCGCTAGATCGAGCAACTACATTCTGTTTCTTGCTCTTCCAAGAGACCAAATTACCTCCTACTAGGACACAATATGCAGACGTAGAACGTCTATCAGAAGGTGATCCTGCCCAATCAGCATCTGTGTACCCAACGATCTGCTCGTGGCCTCGATCCTCGAATAGTAACCCTTTGCCTGCAGCTGACTTTATATACCGAAGAATGTGAACAACTGCATCCCAGTGACTATCACAGGGAGGATCCATCAACTGACTTACAACACTCACTGGAAAAGAAATGTCATGTCTAGTCACTGTGAGGTAATTCAATTTGCCAACCAACCTCCTATATCTCGCAGGATCTCTAAGAGGCTCCCCCTGTCCAGACAGAAGCTTAGCATTCGGATCCATAGGAGTGTCAACAGGTCTACAGCCTATCATTTCAGTCTCCTCAAGAATGTCTAAGGCATACTTCCGCTGTGAAATAACAATACCTGAGCTAGACTGAGCAACCTCAATACCTAGAATATACTTCAATATGCCCAGATCCTTAGTCTGGAAGTGCTGAAAGAGATGCTGCTTCATATTAGTAATACTAGGGCTGTTCAAAACCGAACCGTAACCGAAAACCGAACCGCAAAATTGGCTTAATGGCTTATTGGTATCGGGTTATCAGATTAATGGATGGTGAACGGATTCAAATTTTATAATTAACGGCTTATCTTTGGGGACGGATTATTCAATTTTCTTAACGGTTAAACCGTTAACCCGTTAAGAATTTTTATATTTTTTTACCCGTATGTATATTAAATATCTCTTCCACTATTTGACAAAGTAGCAGTTATTATTCACGTTCAGAAGGTTCACTAAGACACTAACTGTTATTGTTTTATCACGGATACTAACTTAGTGGTATTAGACTATTGAAAATTCACTTTCAAATTATAGTGACTTCTGCCAGTTGTGAAAATCACTTGCATATGCCTATATGGCTTAATGCAATAGCAGAATGTAAAGAGCCCTACACAACACTAATTTAGTATATGGCTATATGTATTCTGGCGAGATCTTTTACGGAGAAAACATAAATTTCCAGTTAGTGACTTCTGGAAATGGGGGCATGACAGCGTTATATAAACGGGTTGAATTCAAGATTTTAATTTGGTGATTTAATGTCAAGTCATATATGCGCTCATTGCTATTTGATTTAGCCGATAAGCCGCCCGATAATGACGAAACCGATACCAATCCGCCCGATATCTTATTGGTTTGGCTAGCGAATTAGTACATTTACAAGCCGATAACCGATAAGCCGAACCGATAAGCGTAACAATCCGCCCGATAAGCAGCCCTAAGTAGTACCATCCTGATCATTGCCAGTAATAACAATATCATCAACATAAACCACCAGATAAATACACAAATTAGGAGCAGAATGCCGATAAAACACAGAGTGATCAGCTTCACTACAAGTCATGCCGAACTCCTGAATAATTGTGCTGAACTTACCAAACCAAGCTCGAGGGGACTGTTTCAAACCATAAAGTGACCTGCGCAATCGGCATACAAGACCACTAGACTCCACATGAGCAACAAAACCAGGTGGTTGCTCCATATAAACTTCTTCCTCAAGATCACCGTGGAGGAAAGCATTCTTAATGTCTAATTGATAAAGAGGCCAATGACGTACAACAGCCATGGACAAGAAGAGACGAACAGATACTACTTTAGTCACGGGAGAGAAAGTGTCACTATAATCAAGCCCAAAAATCTGAGTGTATCCTTTTGTAACAAGACGAGCCTTAAGACGATCAACCTGGCCATCCGGGCCGACTTTGACTGCATAAACCCAACGACAACCAACAATAGACTAACCTGAAGGAAGAGGAACAAGCTCCCAAGTGTTACTCGCATGTAAAGTAGACATCTCCTCAATCATAGCCTGTCGCCATCCTGGATGAGATAGTGCCTCACCTGTAGACTTTGGGATAGAAATAGTGGACAAAGATGATATAAAAGCATAATGGGGTGATGACAGACGATGATAACTTAAACCGACATAATGAGGATTAGGATTAAGAGTAGATTGTACACCTTTGCGGAGTGCAATTGGTTGACTAAGAGGAGACAAGTCCGCAGTAGGTGCAGAATCTGATGCAGGACGTGAATCACCTGGGCCTGATGCTGGACGTGGACGACGATGATAAGTCAAGAGTGGTGGAGCTGCAGAAGGTTGAAGTGGACTAGGTGGTGGAACTGGAGCTATAGGTGGTGGAACTGGAGCTATAGGTGGTGGAGCTGCAACTGGAGCAGTATGTGGTGGAGCTGCAACTGGAGCAGTAGGTGGTGGAGCTGGAGTTGTAGAGGAAGATGAATGGGAGATAGTGACTGAATCTCCAAAAGATGAAACTGGTAGCACCTCAGAAATATCTAATTGATTACCTGGACCTGTGAAGTATGATTGGGTTTCAAAGAAGGTAACATCAGCAGACATAAGGTACCGCTGGAGGTCAGGAGAATAGCATCGATACCCCTTTTGCTTTCTCGAATAACCTAGAAATATACACTTAAGAGCACGAGGAGCTAACTCATCTTTTTCTGGAGTAAGGTTATGAACAAAACACGTGCTTCCAAAGACACGGGGTGGAAGAGAGAACAAAGGTAAGTGGGGAAACAGGACAGAAGATGGAACTTGATTCTGGATAGCTGAAGATGGCATACGATTAATAAGATAGATGTAAGAACTACATCCCCCCAAAAACGCAACGGAGCATGAGATTGTATGAGTAGGGTACGAGCAGTTTCAATAAGATGTCTATCCTTTCTTTCAGCTACCCCATTTTGTTGAGATGTGTACGGACAAGATGTTTGATGAATAATCCCATGAGAGTTCATAAACTGCTGAAATGGGGAAGACAAACTCTAGGGCATTATCACTACGAAATGTGCGGATAGAAACCCCAAATTGATTTTGAATTTCAGCATGGAAGGTCTGGAAAATTGAAAACAACTCAGACCGATTTTTCATCAAAAATATCCAAGTGCACCTGGAATAATCACAATGAAATTGACAAAGTAGCGGAATTCCAAGGTAGAACTGACCCGACTAGGACCCCAAACATCTGAATGGACTAAAGTAAAATGTGACTCTGCTCTATTATCAAGACGCCGAGGGAAATGCGAGCGGGTATGGTTACCGAGCTGACATGACTCACACTCTAAAGTGGACAAGTGAGATAAACTAGGTACCATTTTTTGAAGTTTTGACAAACTGGGATGTCCTATCCGTTTATGTAATAAATCTGGTGAATCGGTAACAAGACAAGTTATTGAAGGAAGACAAGATGCGAGTCCGTGTGATTTTGCAAGGATAAGATAATAAAGTCCATATGATTCACGTCTGGTACCAATGATCCGCCCCGTACTGCGTTCCTGTATAAAAACAAGGTCATCAAGAAATAAAACAACACATTTAAGTGATTTGGATAAACGACTAACGGCTATGAGATTAAAAGGACTATTGGGAATATAAAGGACTGAATCTAAAGGTAAGGAAGGAAGTGGGCTTGCTTTACCTATTGCAGTTGCCATGGTTTGAGACCCATTGACCATTGTGACTGTTGGAAGAGATTGAGAATATGAAATACTAGTGAAAAAAGATTTGTTACCAGATATATGATCAGATGCACCTGAATCAATGACCCAAGACTTAGAGGTTGAATATTGGGAGACACAAGTCACGCTACTATCTATTTGAACACCGGAAGCTATCCCTGAGGATGTCTATTTACATGCTTTGTACTGAAGGAATTCAATATAATCCGGTAAAGAAACCATCTAGATTGAATTCAATGCATTGGATCCAACGGATTGTGAGTTAAAGGCTTCTGATACGAATGCCATTATAATATTGTGCCGGAAAAAGCAGAAATTTTCTGGGAATCACTATTCACGCCGGAAAAATAAAAAGGATGTCAGAATTTGATGAAACTTAAATGACAAGACTCCGAATGATCTCCTGAATAATATGTCCAAAAGAAGCTTATCGAAAAAGTCACTGTAGCTGCTGGAAAGTCCATGTAGTTGCTGGAAAAATCTCAAAGTGATCGGAATAAAAAGAAAAGGACATGGGTAGGCTCGGAATGGCCACACGAACAGGTTGTCTGAAAGAAAATATTTGGAATCTGGTCGGGTAAAGGCCACACGCGCCGGCGCGTGAGGAAGAACTCGCCGGAAAATCAAAGTTCCGATCCGCGTGTGAGGGCGCGTGAGAGGTCGGTTGCCAGAGATCTTTGGTGGGGTTTGGTCGCCAAAGCCTTGGGGACCCTGTGGTGGTGTTGATTTTTGCACAACACCAACGGAAAGTGATTTCGTTACGGACAGCCTCTTAAGTCGCCGGAAAATTGCACGGCGACGAGGTCTTTCTTCCCGGAAGTCGCTGGAATGATGCACAGGGATAATTTTCTCACTGAAGCTCTAATACCATGTGAGAATGCACGGGAGAAAAATATTATATTGATTAAAGTGTTATACAATCCTATTTGTGTACAGTAATTGCATAATTATAGGTATCTACTTCCCGATGTGGGACACTAAACATGACTAACTACTTAACAGATTTGTTTCGTAGAAATGCATGAACATGATTTCTGAAGATTATAAAGAGGTTCTTTCTATCTCAATAATTGACGTCTTGAAGCATAAGAGAATTGAATGGATTTTGGTGTTTCTGTCAGAAAGACAGAAGATGAATTGTTGAAGCAAAGGCATAAATGATATTTGGAGTATTATATCCACTATATGAATTGTAGTAGCAAAGGCATATAACCACTATTCATTCTGCGGTTTAAGTTTGAATCTTGTTTTTTTTTCATGATTGTGGTCATTGCATGTGATGTGTGAGGGAGTTTTTCTGTAAACATTTTATTTGGTTGGGAGGCAACAACGGTGAAAGGTTATTCTACGAGGCTAGAGGTGTCCTCAGTTCATGTTCGTTATACATCTTTTGGCAAATGCCCCTAATTATCGCAGCTTATGACAACAACAATAAGAAACCACGTGTAATCCTACAAATGGGATTGAGGAGGGTAGTGTGTACGCAGACCTAACTCTTACCTTGTGAAGGTAGAGAGGTTATTTCTGGTAGATCCTCGGCTCAAGGAATGTAACGTCACAGCAGTGTTGAAAGATTGACACTAGTCTTTTGAGCCGAGCCGAACTGGGGCATTTGCATCTATACCATTTTTTTAGGTCACGTTTTAACTTGTACCCTCTTTGCAAATAAAATTGCAAGCGTACCCACTTTTTCGCGTAACTTAAGCATACGGGCCTGAAGTAGCAAAGGCAATCACGCAAACTTCAGCATTCTAGTAGACGGGGCTGAAGTAGCAAAAATTGCTGAACCAAATGTGCTGAAGTTTTTGTTTGTAATTGCTGAACTTAAGCATTCTAGTAGCTGAAGTTTTGTGATGCTGAAGTTATTTAGTTCATTTGTAAAAACTTCAGCACTAAATAAGCTGAAGTTTTTTTGCCTTGGATTCATTAGTTTTGTCATTAAGCTTTTTCAAAAACTTCAGCAGAAGATGTTGAAGTTATTTAGTTCATTTGTAAAAACTTCAGCACTAAATAAGCTGAAGTTTTTTTGTCCTGGATTCATTAGTTTTGTCATTAAGCTTTTTCAAAAACTTCAGCAGAAGATGTTGAAGTTATTTAGTTCATTTGTAAAAACTTCAGCAATATATAAGCTGAAGTTTTTGAAAAGCTTTCTAACATACTAGATAAGTAATCACCTTATTCTTTCATAGTGTATTACTACTATAAAATAATCAGAGTGCCAACAGTATCTAAATCATAAATTTTGGAAACAATAAATGTGAAAAGAACAGAACTATCATGATAAGAATCACTAAGTGTGACCTTAAACTTCCCGTACATGGAAATATTCACAAATTATTGTCTACTAACTTACGTAATTATTTATAATTTATTTTTAAATAATCTGATAAACATACTTATGGCAATCATCCCATGAACTGAAGTTCCATAGCAGCACCAACAACAGCAGAAGAAAGAAGAAAAAGAAAACGAATGAGGAGAAAGGGGGCTGAAGTTGTATAAAAAACGGGTACAAGTTAAAACTTTAAAAAAAAAATGGATATAGGTTAAATGGGGGCGACCAAATAGGGCGCCCCGTGCAATTTTTACAGCCAAACTCGAGTGGGTTCCAAGTTCCAACTGAACTTACTACAGAACATATCTAAGTCTAATTCAACCGAGATTGATAGTACCAAGCTGAATGGAGCATTAGACCGTAAGATTCAATTTTTTATTTATATTTTTAATCTTTGTGCCCAATCAAACTGAGACGTAAACTAAATCGGGAGGAGTAAAAATATAAAAGGGAAAAAGTAGTAGCGCTTCTCAAGGGATTCTTGTAAATTATCCCATCAATATTTATTTTTTCTAGCCGGTACAACTATATATATATATATACACACACACATTGTACATCCGCCAACTATTTCTAATTTAAAAATTAGATGGACGGTTATTTGAGTTAATTCTTATATGGGTTAATTCTTCTAAGTAGTACAAAAATATCAAGATTTACAATTCGTAATTGAAAAATAAGCGCAGTTTCAAAAATAATCGAAATTTAGCCACTTTTACATGTAAAGATAAAATCTGAATAATAACACTCTTAAAAATCCGGAAACATTCCAGCATAATATGCTGGAGTTCGAATTGTTTTACATATGAGATTACAACATAATATGCTGGAATATCATAATGTGCTTAAGTTTCAACATAATATGCTGGAAGTTTATACGTAGAAGCTCCATAATCCAACATATTATGCTGAAACTTTCCGTGTGCTGGAGTTACAACATAAAATGCTGGAAGTTTATACACAGGAGCTTCATAATCCAGCATATTATGCTAGAAGTTTTCGTATTTCACTAAAATAGTGGCTATTTTCTTTTAAAATTTCCAAACAATGGACATTTTTCGATTACTGGTTCGAAAACTGGCTAGCTAAAGTGTTATTTTCGCTCCAAAGCTTGATTCAGGCCTATACCAACTTTATCGTTGCTCGAAACGGAAATTCCGAAGAACAATCCAATCAACAAGTAAATAGGAGTACGAATTTCGGGAAAACAATCCACTTAACAACGGTAATATTTTCGAATTCAAACTTATATTTGAATGGTGATTTCCTAATCACCGAAACCAGCCACAACGAAAGCTCTAAGCATCATCAACAACTCAAAAGATGGATTCCGAACAGCAACAGTACGATAATGTACTATCAGACGGCGACACTGAGTACGACGATTCCGATGATTCGGAAGAGGACCCAACTTTTGACGTTCTTGAGGAGACAAGATCCGGTCTTTCAAAACTCTCCATTAAAAAACACAAATCCAAGGATATGTCCGCCAGGTATATCTCTTGATTCTGCAAACTCCATTTTAGGGTTTTCTTACGAAAATGGCAATGATAAGTGAGGTGTTTGATATTTGAGATACATTTGATATCGTTACGAAATGTAGGCGTAATGTTTCTAAGGCTATGGAAGAATGCATTGAGGGAGAGCAGGACGTGGAAAAGACCGTGCCGGAGCTTGATGAAAAAGATCAGAAAAGCTATGAAACTGTTCAGAAAATAATTAAAGGTATCAATAACATTAGTATCACTTTTGTTTTTACTTGCTGTATATGGTAGCTTATAAATTTTAGGACCATTCAGTTTTGCTGATTATTGGTAGAATAGATAAACCTTTAATAACTAATAGAGTGATCGTCTAGTGTGTGTTTTCAAAAGACCTTCTTTTTAAATGAAAGTTAATTTCTAAAGTATGCGCCTCTTTATTTAAGTATGCGTTTACATGGTCAGTAATAATTCATATAGCCGACTTCAACTTGTTTGGGATTGAGGCATAGCTGTTTTGTATTTGTTAAGACACAACCCCTTGCAAAGACATGGTTATTCGTGAAAGTTTGTCTTCATTGGTATACAAATAGTAAGACCAAATGACCTTTTTCTATAATGTTGCAGTTTTTTCTTTCAGAAAGAAGTAAATATCTTATCTTTAGAATGAGATCACCAAATTTTTTCAATATTGCCAGCTCTAGGACGTACAATTTGTATCCATTGATCATCTTCCTGTTTTCCGCAACATTAAAATGACTGTATTCTTATTTAGGATTTTGATTTTTCATCTGTGTATGAAAGCTTATTGGTCTCTGCTTACTTGGTGGCAGGTGGTCAGATTGAGAAATTGAAAGTGGAGCAATGTAAGATTTACCTTAGGAAGCATGGGCTAAGATTGACAGGGAGCAAAGATGTACTAATTCAGCGCATTAAAGAGCATACTGAGTAATTTCCGTCTTTCTGTTTATTCTGGCTTTGCTTTTTTATCTCACAAACCACTATGCCTAAAGCAAGTTCTATTGTACTTCAGTATCGTTGATGCTCGTGGTGAGGAGAAGTATCCCCCGTCTAGTTTTATATTGAACTGCAAAGGTACCAATTATTTCCTTATCCCTCTTTGAATAAAATGCTTAAGTGGACGCACAGTTTTATTGTTGCAAAGGTCTATGATCATTAGCCATACGAGATAGCCAAGGAAAGGTTTATGTATCTCTTGAAAAGTTATTGTTATTATAACCAACACAGCTTTAACCCTGTGTTTGTGTATAGTTCAGTAATGAATTGGATTTTTGGATATTGTCATTGTCATCTATACTATGTTTATAATGCAGGGGATGCATGCACTGGGGATGTTGTTATGTTTGAACAAAATGTATATGAAATGTAAGATGCTTTTGACTCTAATAAGTTTTACTAGTAAGCATCTTTTAGTCTTCGTTTTTCACCTATAGGCTGAAAAGCTTGTGGAAGATGCCAACTATACTTCTCTCTAATTCCCTCTTAGACATTGTTGAGGGAGCAGTATTATGTGTGCATTTACTTAGTAGGTTCATGATTGTGGTTCATCAGGTTCAGCATTGCATCCAGGAGTGCTACTGGTCCTCCCTGTGGTACAAGAATAGTTGCAGGGCGGATTGTGAAAGAGAGCTATGGTGCGAAAAAGCAGCAACATACCTTTACGGTGAGTTTAAAAAGCAATCAATTTTAGATTGAGTGCGCTGGAGAAGTTATTTTTTGCAACTAAAGTTCTTTGTAGATAACAACAATTATGTGACTAACCTTTTCGGTTTTCAGTTCTTTTTATTTTTCTTTGATTAAAATTTACTCTTTTTTGCATTGTTTCATCTTGTTTGTTTCATATTAAGATTCTTTTTACTATTGGTCAGGTTGAGGTATTGTGGAGTAAAGGGGAGAAACCGCTACCTCCACTGCATCCTCTCCTCATTAAGGGCAGAAACCTCTATAGATTGAAAACATTGCGACAGGTTTGCTGAAGAGTACTAAGAATTTCTGTTGCTTGTGCTTATTCCTGTAGCATATGCTAATTAAGCTTGTACTCGATTTGAAGAAATGGGACGATGAAGCAGAAAGACAGAAAATTTTATCAGAAAAGCACACCAGAGGTTCTGTTGCTCGGTCTAACAGGGAAGCACGTGTCCAAGAGAAGGAAATGCGAAAGATGCGAAAGGAAAATAGGTGCCATGAATATTTTGGCTCATTCTGAAAAGTAGATTGGTAGAATGAACTATACTAGCTTCACATGATTTGAACATTGAATCATTTTAGTGATGCCTATAATGAAGTTTCTTTTAACTGTAACTCTGCATATCCCAGGGTAAACACGGATTACAAGGAGAAAAAAACAGAAGCTGGGAATAAAGGTAGGATGCCACATCATACCTTAAGCACAGAACACCAAAACAACAGAGTACACAGTACAGGGAAACCAATGCATTCTCTCCCAACGAACTCGGTCAAAACGACAGATCAGCCTCAGGTAGAGGTGGACAAGGGCCAAAAAGATGAAAAGGAATACAGAAATGTCATACAGGAAAATGTCTTCTCCAGAGAAAATTGGCCAGAAGAAAGGCCTCATCAGAGGCAGCCTTTGACTAATGGCTTCGGAAATGGCGTCAATTCCAATCCTTCAAAGAGTCCATTAAGAATTCCTAACTCCAATACGCATATGCCAATGTGGAGGAGCTCTAACAATGGAGGTTACGTGAACAGCAATAAGAGTCCATTAAGAATGCACAACTCTAATGCGCATGTTCCAATGTGGAGGGGCTATCATTATGGGGGTTACAACTGCAATACTAGTAGAAGTCCATTGCGAGGACATGGTCATACCTATACCAATAGTCATTCACAAAATATGAACTATAGATCTCCACAGAGAACTGAGCACTGGCAAGCAAGGAATGGTTGGTGTAACGCTGGAGCAGTGGAGCGTCCGTTTCAAGGACAGCACGAGGAACAAAAGAGGCCTTGCAGCTTTTATGCTCAAGGAAGATGCTACTATGGTCATAGTTGCAGGTACTTGCATGATTTTGTAGATATTTAAACATTCAAGTGAAAGAGCAGCGAGTAAGCTTTGCGAGATCTTCACAGAGCCACTATTTTGGGTGACAAGACTTTTGTCTCAGGGATAGCACCATTCATTGTTCACAAAAAGCTTGAAGAACAAATTGTTCTGATTTTGTTAAACTTTTTCTATTTAACTGCGCAATGTGCAAAACGAAGTCTCAAACTTGAATAGAAAAGGTGTGGTAAGTTGATGACCACTATGATTGACTGAATTCTAAATTTGTCAGGACGTAAATTTTTATTAATTTGGAAATGATGATATAATTGAATTGTTATTTTCTAGTACAGCTGTATAGAAATCACCAGGACTTTGCCCGCCAGATTCTAGGATAATTTTAGATGTCTTGCAGAAATATTGTTCAATCAATAAAAGGAGATGTGGCAAGTTGACGAGTATAAGAATACTAAATTCGTCGATAGATTCATACGTCTAACTAATTTGGAAATGAAGTAACGTAAATTGATACAACTGGGTTATTTCTTGGACAACCATACAAAAATCGACCAACATTAGGACCAGAAGTTTGCCCTCCAGATTCCGGGATCAGCTTAGATGCTTTAAGAATTGTTGTTCTGTTCTTAATTTTTACTAACTAGGCCTGCAGCAAATAAAAGTTTTTGTGATTCAAAGGTCTTAGATCCAGCACAAGGTGGTTGAAATCAGTATCCACTTAGGACAGATTTTGGTTTGTAGGATTCAACGGGAGAAATTGATAAGATTTAAGGTGAAAAAAGAATGTCTAGATTCAAATACTACTAAATTTAAGAAAGTCAAAGCAATACATAAGAAATATGAATAAACTTATATGCAAGGGCACAAGCAATACCTATATGTACCCAATTATTCCATAGTTTGGCATATTCCATACGACCACAGCTGACAAACAGGTTCCTAATCTTATCTGAGAATATGTCAAGCGTTTAGATTCTGTTCAAACTACTCTGACTCTTTGACCAGGAAAATAAGAAACTATATATACATAAACATCGTGCTCATTTACACGTTTATCGACCAGGTTACAAATGTTATGATGTGAACTATAATCTGCTACCAAGGATCATATTGAACTACAACATGATTTGATCACAACATATCCAGACAAATTGAATCAGATATCTCGTAAAGAATACCCAAACTTATGAATAAACCTCTCTACCAGCTTATCACAGATCGACATCCGAGCATGAGTACGTTCAGCCTGCTCAGGAGATAAAAGCTGCATCCTCACTCCCCCAAGCAAAAAGAAATTAATTTGCAAGTTATTTCCAAGTACTTTTTGGTTGACAGGAATGGTTTCACTTTTTGAGATTCGATAAACCAGACGATCCATGTTCCACAATCTTCAAAGACAACTGTTCCAACAAGCATTGGCAAGAGGCGCCTATTTGTTTCATCACCGTAACCTGCCGAGATGTATGCCTAGACATGGGAGGGGTGAAACACCAACACCTTACAGTTTCAGAGGAGTTGAAGCTTCCATCTCAATTAGGCATTATTAATTGAATTACTCTTGTTCACACCTTGTAGCTCCATTGGGGAATTGGTTATACTACTTACTGACCCCAAGGTTTGTGAACTCAACTGAGGGCTTGCTGGGCATGCTTCAGGATTACCAGTACTCATAGGATGAATAGCCCCTGAACTCAGTTGTGGGCTGAGCGGAGTTCGTTGGTTCATCTGCTGCGGGCTGGCCTGTTGATGTTGCTGTTGCTGCTGCGGCTGCTGGGAATTTTGATTCATTTGTTGTGGGATAGTCGGATTTGATGGAGAGCCCACTGGAGGAGGTGAAACTACAGCCTGTAGAGGCGAAGCTGTCTCTTGCTGCTGCTGTTGCTGCTGCTGCTGCAATTGCTGCTGCTGTTGTATATGTTGCTGCTGCTGTAGCTGCATTTGTTGCTGCTGTAACTGCATCTGTTGCTGCTGCTGCGGGTTCATGTAGAGATTCATACCGGCCATTAGCTTTGGCGGACCCATTGGACCCACCGCTGGTCGCTGCATTGTATTGATATTAGCTCGGTTTAGAGAGCTCAACATCGAAAGACCAGCAGAGCTTGGATGCATTTGTCTAATTCCCGTAATACCACCTAAACTTGACTGTGGGCTCCCCAACAGATTTGTTCGGTTTTGTGCCATTCTCAGCTTGGTTTGCATGAGCGCAGCTTGTTGCGGAGTGAGTGCCCCACTACGAAGTTGTTGGCTGATTGCGTTACTTATATTAGATGCCTGGCTCAGATTTATTGTGTTTTGAGATATACTGCCCATGCCAGCCATGGCTCCCATTGGAGCTGAAATTCCAGGTCCACCAACTCCTCTTACACCTCCCATGCCCATAACATTACCAAGACCACCAAGGGCAGCGATGTTATTGCTAATGTTCCCCATACCCACATTACCAAGGCCCATCATCATTTTCCTCTGCATTTGTGAATGCTGTGGCTGGGTTTGTTGTGACTGCAACTGTTGCTGCTGCTGCTGTTGTTGTTGTTGTTGCTGTTGATGCTGCTGTTGTAATAGCTGAAGTTGCATTGGGGATGGTTTGATATCCATTTGATTACCCAACTGCATGGAATTCTGGCCAACTGCATTTAACTGCGCAATTGGATTCGAAGCAAGCATTAGTTGAGATCTCTGTAACTGTGGATGCTGCTGTTGTATCAGAGGATGTTGATTCTGCTGCTGCTGTTGCTGCTGCTGCTGCCGCTGCAGAGGGGCTAATGGATCAGATTGTTGAGGTCTAGAAGGCATTGAAACCCCATTTAGGAGTCCTTGAGAGATTTGTAATGCTTGAGAATTCCCAGGAGGCAGTGTTCTCTGGCCTTGCATGTTCTGGGGTGAGTTTACTGACGAATTAATACTGTTAGAGGGCCTTGCAAGCTCATTGGACAACTGACCAGAGACCCCTTCAGAGTATTGCTGCAGATCAGCTCCTGCCCCATTTGGTGGCATTCCTGGCACGTTAGCTTGATTACTTGAAGCACGATTCATGCGGATTGGTTTTGGTTGGACATGATCTTCCACAAGGTATCCTTCGCGTACCATCTGCAAACACATTGGTGCAAGGCAATATAAGGACAAGTAGTTGAAGCAATGTTGATCCTTAGCAATTTCTATTTTACGCAGTAAACTTACCAGTGAACTAAATTGTGCTGCAAGCAAGTCCGCAAAGTGCTGTCACAAGAAAATTTCAGGCATAAGAATCAGAAATGCATGAGAGTATTGTAAATTTCTTCCACTGGCATCCCAATTTAAAATGGTTGAAACAAATGAAAGACGACTCTTTAGAAGCTACCATGAGCTCTCCAGTTCTCCGTGTTTCAGATACACCTTACCATATCCACGAATTACACCTAGTTATTTCTGTTACTCACTTTACTAAGACTTTGCTTGGTGAAATCCAATTAAATGTCTAAAATCCAGAATTCATCTGTCGTGAACATCATCAAAGATCGATAAATGCGCATGAAAGGCGATTGTCATCAAATATTTGATCAATTGATCCTAAGATTTGATTAATAAACGTCAGTATTTCAGGATACGTCGCCTTATGAGATATTTGGAAGGTTATACACCATAGTTCAATTCAAACCTGATCAGCATGACGAGATTTTCTACTCAATGTAGCTGCTATAGCAAGATAGCTTGAACAACTATAAGTTCCATCTCAATATGACCTTTTTTAATTAAAATAAAGCTGAAAGGGTTACAATATCTAACTGACTGTATACTTTTGCCTTCATTTAAACTAAATATGTCAATGATGCTGAAACAATGATAGATTTTATTAGTTCCTGCCCAACTAGAAGTGACAACACTCTTGATTTTCTGATGTAAATACCAGCTTACCATCTTAGTGCTGGTTTGATCAAAGTATCCAACTGCTAGCCTTGAATAGATTCAAGCCAAATTTAATGAGTTCCAATGAGTATTGGACAGATTTGCAACATTTAGATTGGCACATGCTAGCAGAAATGGGATTTGAAAGCTCCACCATATTGGAAGATAGATCCAGGAGTTATGGACTGCTTATCATTCTCCCACTTCTCTTTTCAGGGTTTCCATATAGCTTTTAAATTTCAAATTCAGCTCACAACAGCTGGGTTTAGAACGGAAACTCATCCTACTTGATTAAGTAATATGATTGGACAACACAAGAGGAGGGTATCCAGTCTGTGACATAACAAACAAATAGTGTGCTCAGAACTCACAGTATTCGGCAACGTTGGGAGGTAATCCTCAGCAGTAAAATATTCAGCATCTTCTATTTCTCCAATATGCATTGCCACAGTGCCGTCATTCGGCTTTTCTGACATGATCATTCTAGTCCGCACCTTAGGAACATATGAAAAACCATTTCCTAGTAGATAACATCAAGCAGTCAAAGTCAGTTACAATAAAGCAAATGATACAGACTGAGAGTGCATTAAGACAGACCTTGAAGTATGCGCTCTGTCTGCAGAAAAGTCAAGACTCTTGTTTTGCAAACGTTCGTACTGCCACCTACTAGTGATTTTGACAATGACATTTTGGAAGATTCATCCTTGACATTCTCATTGTTTGAATCATTGGAAAGATGTATTAGCAGCTGTTGAGTAGGAAAGGCATTTGGCTTCCTGCTAGAGTACTCCTCGACCTTACTCTTTTTGGGATTAAGTTGAAACCTGAAATTTAGAGACTTTAGCCTTTGAAGATTTTCAAGAAGAGTAAATATCGTGCTTTAGGCACAGTGGTTAAGAAAATTACATAGTTAAAAAAAGCAATCTGATAAATAAGAAGATATACATTACATCTGAAGTAAAAGATTACTTGATTTGACTTGAATAAGGATGGGGTTTTAAAGAACTAATTGAGAGAGAGAGAGAGAGAGAGAGAGAGAGAGAGAGAGAGAGAGAGAGAGAGAGAGAGAGAGAGAGAGAGAGAAGCAGGGGTGATATGTGAAGTTGTAACTCATCATTCCAACCAGAGCTCTATGTACAAGTTTTTATCAACATAAATAAAGTAATACAGATATAAATTCAGGTGTCAGCATTGGATGCCTTTTGCAACACATTTCAGGCATAGTCGTTGGACTAGAGGCAGATATTTGGGTTTAGCTAAAACTTAAAGGGTGCAAGAAGAAAGGAATGAAGAAACCAAATCGGCAACTTAAGCTGTAAAATAGAACAGTTTAAGAGCATGATCAACTTTATCCCAAAAGAAAAACCATGATCATTACTGTAGGAATGGCAGAGAAAGACAAAGCAGAGACCAGGAAAAAAGATTTACTTATCCCTCCATCCCATGTTTTGTCTTGTCCGTATTTTGGACCATATCAAAGTGATCACATAATTTACATCAAATCTGCACTGTATAGCACGATAATGAATTTGAAAAATCAGCAAGAGTCCTACTCGGCAGAATAGGGACCATGTTTCTTTTCGAGCCTTGTCATCTTTGTGCATTCACATGATGGTATTTTGCATAATTTGCAAGAAACCGGGCAAAGAGTTCAAAATTTTAATTAATTCAGTCTCAATTATTCTCCTCCAGTTGTCGTTCAAGAAATAGGGAACATGACAAAGCAGCTGTTGACTCTACCCTTTTTCAACATAAACCTTTGATTACGTTTCTGCATTCTCGTACAAGTATAGCATATTTTTGAGGTTTAGCAGAGAATTTTATGAATATCAGAGCAGCCACTCTCCTAGTTCCACACCCCCCAAACCCACCCACACACATGCACATACACACTCTTCTAGTCTACCAGTAACCTTGTTTGTCCCACATAAGACGGCTTCTGTTGTTATAAGTCTGGCACTTCTAGACCAGAGATATTGAACCAATCAGCTCCTTATAAGGATGGAATACAGTAACAGAAGACTATTTTGAATAAACCAATTACCAAAAGGTAACACATGCATGCGGAGTGGTGTATCCTCTGACCCAAGATGACACAATTTAAGTGCTCTGTTGGACATAATAAACTTGCGCTGATTCACAAAGACAGCTAATTTAAATGGTCACAAAATGTCCCAAAACATACCTAGTTGTCAACATTTCAATTTTGGAGAACCTTTCAAGCATGATTTGGTCAGCTGAATGTGTAGATCCTACAGGAGGACTGCTTGCATTTATTGGAAGACTCATGGTACTGACACTGGCAGGAGAACCAACTCCACTCATCATGGGGGTCTTAGGAACAGAATTGGATCTCCGCTTTGCAGCCATTTGAGCCTGGTGTTGCCGCTGCATGGAATCATTGGCGCTAGAAGTCATAGATGTTGTGCCACCAGCAGGAGCAGCAGATGTGGCTGCTTGCTTCTCCTTCAGTGATTGTATTAGTCCACTAGTCACAGCAGCACCATACTGAGCTCCCATGGAACCGTTAGAAAACTCTCCAGACTTGGACGATAAAGGAGATTGAGGCAAACCTCCTGCAGAAACACGAGGACTTTGCACTAATTTCCTGTTCTGGAATGGATCCTCTTTCCGGAGACTATTTTCAAGAGGCTGACCGAGGCCATTCCAGGGTGCCTGAGGGAAGCCAGATCGTATAAACTGCTGAGGCAGTCTCTGCTGAAGGCGGGCCTGCTGGGAAGCCATAAGGTTCATATCCGATTCCACCACCTGCATCTCATTTTTAGTCCTTCCTGGCTCTAATTTGTCCAATCTCTCTACCTCAGCAGGCTCTTCCTTTAAGTTATACTTTATTCCTTGCTGTCCTGCAGTGAATGGCATTGTTCCAGCTTCCTGGTTCAGACCCCCTTCAAACATCTGTTGCTGATACTTTTGCATACTTGCATTAGCATATGGAATTCCCCTGGGAACTGAATGCTGCTGTAATAAAGAATTCTTCCAGTGCAAATCTGGAGCCTGAGAGCCATCTATTTGTCCCCCTACAAGTTGCTGTTGATTGGAATCAGCACTCATATGTGTAAACCTTGCCCTCTTATTTAAGGAGAGAGGAGAGGCTTGGCCATCATGATTCTCTCTCTTACCATGTAAAGAAGCAGCACCAGAGCTCATAGCATCCGTATATGAGAGCATCATGTCTGGCGCAGTAGGAGAAGCTGCTGATGCATTTAAAACTCCTGACCTATGGTCCTGCATGATTCTTGGACTCAAAACCCCCATTTGATACTTTGGTTGGTGTGATACCGAAGGCGATGCTGGGATAGAGGCCTCAGACCCAAAACTGTTACTTCTCAGTGCCATCATATTGCTTGGTCCATTATTTTGTGGGTTCAGATTCTCATGAGCAGGCTGCGGCACAAGCTGTCCACCGTCTCCTGACCTTGAACTTTCAGGCACTCTATCTACGCAAACATTTTTCCCATGGATTTTATCATTAGATGTGGCAATAACATCTGGAAGCTGCCTTAGTCTTCTCCTCCTTAAATTGCCTATACCCAACGTTAACTGCAAACAGTACACAGCACAGTTTACATATATGAGCTCCTTTTACCACATGAAGATGGATAAAAGCACACTACCTTTGAGGAGGCTGCGTTGTTGCAGAGCCTGTCTAACTTTGGGGCTGGGTCCAAGCAAAGTTGTGGTTGTAGGGCTCTTAATAACCGGGATTCCACTTCCTACAGTATAAATAAATATTCTCTAAATACAAACCATTTGAATGCCACCAAGGAGAGTCGATCTTACTAACCATCATATCACCATATGTCCAAGCACTATCTGAAATCAGCGGAATGTCCTTCACCACATTTTCAAGAGACATTTTTAGACAAATTCTGTTAATAATGGGACAACCAGTGGCTGAAGGCACATTTTGTCCAGCTTCAGAAAAGCACTTCCGATAATCTCGCACCTGCAATCCCATCCCTAATTAAGAAATGAAAGACTACCCTAAATCTCTGTGTAAGTGATTGGGAAAGGAACAGAGAGAGTCACTTCAGAAGGAGAAGAAAGAAAATGTAGAAGGTAACAAAGTTTAAGTCTTCAGTAGGAAAAAGACGATGATGAAGTACAATAACCAATTCTATAGTAAAATCGCCAAACCAGTAAATTGAAGACTTCTATTTTCGAGGTAAAAAGATAAAGTCAAGGACAAAGCTGAGTGATTGGCATCCAGTTAAAAGAGTGTTTTGTTTTAATCTCTTCCCTTAAAGTAAAGATGCAGAATTAGAAGTTTTGAACCCATAATCTAATACTCCCCCTCCCATTTATATGACACAAATAATACTTGGGGAGTAATAACTTTTTATCTTATAAGGATAATTTTAAATGTGCCAGAATATTTTAAATATACAACACTATGATTTATAATATCTTTTATGCATTACCAAATATGTAACTATATTTCAAAAGAATTGAAAAATTGATGTCCTAATCCAAAATGAATATTAGATGCTTTAACTCTTGCACTCCAATTCCCACATTCATTTTGTGAGGGAGGGAGCATTATTTCTTAAGAACAAGCTGGTCTACTAGCATCTCTTAAACCTTATAGGATTGCTCTTCTGGAACCAGAAACCTTACCTCGCAAACTAGGGTCCCATCAACATACTTGCGAGGTATATCCTCCGGAATATCACTGGGCAGATGTCCAGACTCAATTGCCTCCACGTGCACAAATATACAAAATAAAATATTAGATAACAAAACTAGATAATTAAACGAACTTTGTAAAAGCCGGTTATCATTTATGTACCACAAACTTGGTTTCTTCAGGAAGAGTGAAGCGAAGTCCCTCCTCGAAAGAAAAGAGTGACAAACGGAATGGCTTTGATATTGGTAAGCATTCCCACAATCAAGTGGCTTTCACTCCTCCAGTTAAATTAAATATTGACTCAACTTATTATTACAAAAGCTAATTACTATCCAAATGAAAGACTGACCAAACCACAAAGTTTTTGCAGATCAAAAGTACATAGACAGAAAAGTTCCACTCAAAAATGAACATTACGTTTCTGTCTCTCAATCATACTAGAATTTCAGGAAAATAAACTACTGTTTGCTAATAGCTAAACAGCTGTGACTAAGCACTAACTGAAGAACAAAATTTTACAAGCTTCCCAAGGGAAGACAAGAGGATATGGAGGAAGTTGGGTGCTAAATACATGGAATTAATAGAAGCCAGGGAGAAGAGACAGGTGCTGACTGTTATTTTTGGATACCACCACAGAGAGCAGTTCTTTTCCACTTGGTAGTGCAGTGCAGGATGTGACCTTAGTGGCGCATAATCTAAGGAAGAGAAGCAAATCATTTGTAAAGACAAAGAGAGGACAACAACTACAGGCCCATGGGAGCCTTACATCACGGATACGGACCCCGGGCTTTTCTCTAGGTGCTACTAAATACAGAGGCGTTGGAGGTTACCAATGTATGCAGTTCGGAGAACTGTGTCTGTTTTGACATATTTGGGATGATAGAAAGTTGTCTCGTGCGAGTAAATTAAGAATAAAAATATCATAGTTTCAGTTATATATTTGGTGTAAAGAGAGAATTACTTTGGTATAGTAGTTGGAAGAACTTGATAGATGATTGTGGTTGAACAACAATCCCAATCTGTACAGATTTGACAGACTATCTTCTTTTGCTATTGATGCAATTAATTTGTTAAAAAAGAGTTCGGGAACGAAGCAACAGATGATCCACACACCCAGAGATAGAGAGAGATAAGAAAAAAAGAAAGAAAAAGAAAGCTGACAGTACACTTACTGAAAAGAGAGTTTCAGATGCTCTATCATATGGATGCAATAATTTCGGAACATTTTCAGAGACTTGATGCCCATATTCATTCTGCAATCAAGAAGGACGACATAAGACTCAGCCAAAAAGCCTGACAACCACTATATTGTGCTATAGGATGATTAATAACAAACCTCGGAGGCTTTCCCAAAAGAATATCCATCCAGGAAAAGGCACAATGTAAAGGAAACTTCATTATCTGCTCATATAACACAATAAGCACAGCTGAACATTAACTTTTGAAATAAAGATATGAAAAATGGTAAGATAACGGGAGAATGGATGGAGTCACTTGTCCTCCCAATATACATGAAGTCTTTCACAAGATCTTCACTTACCAGGGACTCTGGTAACATCCTTGCTCCCATGAACAACCGCACCCTGTGGCAGACAAGAGGATGTTATCAGTGAAATAAGAAATTTGAGAGATTTTTCAAAAGAAACATAATCTACAATGATTGAACAGAATTTCACAAAAATTATATGTCCCTCAATCTTTATCAAGTTTATGAATGCTCCCTCTATCCCCAAGTGACAAACAAATACACAGATTCATCTATCTTTCACTCACTAAAATGATTGTCATAAAAAAAGAAAAAGACATTTAGTTGCATGATCTATAGATATCCCACTTCATTCCCTCCACTAAGTAGAGATAAATATGAGATGCCATGGTCCATAACTGATAATTGGCCATTTCATTGCTACATAGCCCAAGGAAATGGAATTATCTGTGTCAAGAAAGATCCTTTTTTTATGAAGCAAGAAAGATCCTTTTTTGCCTGGGGTGTTTGCGAGGATTGGGGATAACAACACGTCCTCGAAAGAAAAGGAGAAAAAATCTAAAAACTAAAGCTGCTATACAAAGAGCTCCCCAAGTGAAAATGAGTCAATCAACTGTCTATTAGGGAATAACCATTTGCGGCAAGCTGACAACTAGGTTCTCTCACTAAACCACATTTTAGAACTCCAACTTGATCTTGCTAAAAGTTTGGTTTCATTTATGTGCTTTCTTTATTTATTTTCATTACATAGGAGTCCCATTTACTTTTACTGCAGGTGCATTCACACTCTTTAGGTTTTCTCCAGTCTCCAAATCAACTGTGTGTAGGCAGGGAAGTTCCCACCGAAGTCAACCTCATGTACAAGAGATAAAGTTTAGGAAATTCTAACTATACTCTTTGAGCTCGTCTAGTTTGCTATAAGAAAACTAATCCTGACATAAATTGTGCATTATTACTACAACGTAGGTTTCCAATATAAACTTTGCATCACTGATACATTCTACAATATTAATTCGGTGTTGGATTTCCAAGATAAAACATGTATAGCGGATACCTGCATAACTTCTGTGCTAATCTATGCATTATTTTATATGGGATAGAATGTGAAACAAGAATTTTGTATTAGTATTCACTGTAGTATTATTTACAGTATAATAACCCAAGTATTACGATCCCAGCACAACTAGTCCAGGAACAAAATGTCCCTTTTATATTTTACTCCTCTAGATAGTCACACACGGTTCACATAAAAATAAAGTCATTCATAGTTTTACAATGAAATAAATAGGTTAGGGATGGATCAAAAAGAAAATTTATGGAAATCGCAAAAGTGAGCTCAAATGCAACTCATTTCTTTTTTTGCCAAAAGATATTAGAGGGTAAATTCTAAATTAATAACAGAATCGGGTGCTATAGCAACAGTAAAAGTAGCACAAATTGGGACTGCAATATCCAATTACAGAACATGTGAATAAGAAATTTACCTTGAGCTTTCCAGCAGATGCGGAATTGGATTCATTTTGTGGAAGAACTGAATTCCTTCCTTTGGTAGCTTCAAAAGCGATGTCGTCTTCTTCAGCAGACAGTGAGGTCTCGGGCTGTATTGGTTTGGGCCGGAACCTTGAACCGGTCTTGGAGACCTTAAACGAAATCCCCATTGCCGGAATTTTACAACCGCGACTGATCCGACGTCGGAGACTTAACGAAAAATTATTTGATTCAATTAAAAAAGCTTCAAATTAAGTCAGCGGGTGAAGTAGTCTCTGTGTATTGGGCATAATAACAAGCACAGAGCTGATGGAGAGACCAATTGGGGAGGACCTGAGTCGGGACGTTTTGGGAGTTCCTTCTGTTTAGTTTTGGTAAAAGAAGAACATGATTATTGAGAAGTGAAAAGGAAACGAAGAAAAGGAAGCCCAGGTTGAAGTTCATGATCCAATTCTTTGGGCCCAAATTAGTATTGGGCTGGTATTGACCCGAAAGTTCTTGCTGTAAATACAGCATATTTGATTCCATCCATAAATCCATTTTCTTATAGTCCATTCCCTTTTTTATTGGGAAATTACCATCTATGTCCATTTATAAGTAGCTCATTACAAAAATTGGCCAACTCATTATATTACTAATATTAGCCAATTAGCTATTTGTAGCAAAAAAATATCAAATTTTTGCTTTCTTTTGAGTGGGTTTTATTAGAATAGATTGGGTACATCTTAAGGAGCTTGAATCTCAGTTTGGGATGATTTGGTGAAGTTTTGAGGTGGTTTGAATTGAAAAAATCGAAGTGTCACGACCCGGATTTTCCACCCTCGGGAGTCGTGATGGCGCCTACTAGTGAAAGCTAGGCAAGCCAATCAACTGAATTATTTGCCTTATTTCCATTTTTAAATCCGTTAACAGTTATAAACCAACAGTTAATAATCAACAAAATTTAACAAGTGGAAGACTTAATTTCTAGTTTAATAATAATGCTAATACCATTCCATAACAACACTACCCAAGATTGGTGTCACAACTTCACAGACGGTCTAAGATTACTACAAATAAAGGTTTAAAAAAAATAATACAACACTGTCTCTGGAAATACAAGAAAGACACAAGAATAATAGCTAGAAGGAGACGCCATCGCCAAGGCCTGCGAACGCCTGCAGGACTACCTCGGGTCGTTTGATGGACCAGAAGCAGCAACCTCAGTGCGGTATTCGATCTACAACACTGAGATCTGCACAAAAGAGTGTAGAGTGTAGTATCAGCACAACCGACCCCATGTGCTGGTAAGTGCCTAGCCTAACCTCGGCGAAGTAGTGACGAGGCTAGGACCAGACTACCAAAATATACCTATGTAGTTAAATCATATACAACGGAACAATACAAGTAGAAATGTACAGCTAAGGATAGGAGGGGGAAACATGCTGCGGGGACATCGAATAATAACAGAAGAACAACGATTAATATAAAGATCACCACAGTTCAATTGAAGATAGGAAGGGGGATCATGCTGCGGGGTACAACAAGTATCAACAGAAATCCAACAATTAAGTGTAGAGAAACCATAACTCAGTTATCAATAAAAATCAGGAAATCAAGACAAGTGCACGGCATCACCCTTCGTGCTTTAACACTCTCTCACCAAAACAATGCACGGCATCACCCTTCATGCTTTAACACTCTCTCACCAAAATAATGCACGGCATCACACTTCGTGCTTTACACTCTTCCTCACCCAAGCAACAATCACAAACAATAAGGGCAAGGGAATAAATGAAATCACAGTAATATCACAATAAAATCCCGGCAACATAAATAACGTCACAAATAAATCAAGTAACAACAGGAAATCAGTAAGTAAGCGTAAATAACACCATAACTCAATTACCGGTAGAATTAGGAAAATCAACGATAAGTGCACGACATCACCCTTCGTGCTTTTACTCTCGTCCTCACCATGAAAATCAGTATAATTGGCACGGCATCACCCTTCGTGCTTTTACCTCACATAATCACTCATATAAAGGCACGGAATTGTACATCGTGCGGCACGGCATCACCCTTCGTGCTTTACACTCTTTCTCGCAAAAATAATGCACGACATCACCCTTCGTGCTTTAACTCTCTTCCTCACCCAAACAACAATCACAAACAATAGGGCAAGGAAATGAATGAAATTTTGCAATAAGAATCCCGGCAAGGGAACAATAATTCAACAACAAGTCCCGGCAAGGGACAACCTCAAAACAACAACAACAATATCCCGGCAAGGGAGTCAATATAATAATTCTTTTCTCTTCTTTCACCTTTGTTTCACAATTCACTTCACAACTCGAGCCAATGCTCACAACTACAAAAGGGCATTTGGCGGCAATTATTTAGCGGCAATAAGTCAATTGCCGCTAATATATTCTATAAGCTGAAATATATGCGGCAAATGACCATTAGCCACTAAAAAATAACCTTTTACCGGCAATAAAAATAAATTGCCATTAGAAATTATTAATTGACTTTTAGCGCATAGGTTTTTTTTTTTTTTAAACTTTCCCTCCCTGCCCAAAATCTTTCCCTCCAAATATTTTGGACAAAGAATAATCGATTCCCTCCAATCAGAAAAAATAGGAAAATCTATTCCTTCATTGAACGGGATATGACTTTCCTTCATCGAACAGGATACGAATCGCACATATCGATTTTCCTTCATTGAACAGGATACAATTTACAGAATCTACATATAGGTCTGGCGAGTTTTTATTGTTTCATTGAACGGGATAACTGTTGTTCTTCCGGCCAGAATCGCAGAATCGCAGGTCTCCGGCCAGATTAACAGAATCGCAGGTCTCCGGCCAGTTTCTTCCCCAGATAACTGCTCTTCTTCCCCAGGTATTTTCGTTTTTCACCCAGCAGACGCGATTAACAGTGGAGTTAGGATTGTGCTGCTTGATTATGCTCTATCGTCGTTGTTAGTATTCTCTGTTTTATCCGTTTCCCACTTCTCTTTTCCTGTAGGTTTCAAGATCGTTGCAGAACTCAGATTTCAATTTCTTGTGTTTATTGACAAAACAATCTGCTTACCAGGTACAAATTCGTGCCTTCAACTGTTGCAATTTGAGATTTGCGAAAGTATAGTTTTTTCTACATATGCGAGTCTTTTGTGATATCCGATTGCTGTAAATTGACGTGCGATGATTGGGTTTATTCCTCCTCTGTTTCTTGACTGTTTTATGATTTTGTTCCTCTGTTTTCTGCTATTCTTGTAATTATTCAGAAATTTTATAAGTGTCGCCGATACATATTGATGTTTTCATTGAATCTACCACTAGTCGAGATATGAATTCCTCTGTATGTTTTCTATTATTCTTGTCATTGTTCAAAATTTTTAAGTGTCGTCGATGCATATTGATGTTTTCATTGAATCTACCTTTAGTCGAGATGTATTCCTCTATATATTTTCTGTTATACTTATCAAGAAGCTGCCAATCAAATGCAAAGGCGATGGTTCCTTTGATCTATATAAATACTAAAAGTAGAATTGAGTATTGAAAGGAATGAAAGATACATGTCTTACACAGTAAAGAACAACATTATAGTCATGAGATCTAAAAACCTACAATCAGACAGCAGATTGGTATGCTAGACAACTTTAGTTCTATTAGGTAGGTACAAAGTATTTGCGTCTAGAAAACTGAATAGTCGTGGGTGAATCCACTTAAATGTGATGCTTTTAATAACAAAACTCAGGTAACCAAAATGATAGCATTGCCATTTGTAATAACAAATGTTTCCCGCTATCTCACCTAACACTCAGAAGAAAACAACAGGAAAGAAAAAAAAGAAGTGAACCTTAGTAAACTAATAAATATGTTTAGATAAGTAAATTGCCAATGAAACAATGCCTGCGTGGATCCCAAACTATATATTAAAAAATTATAATTTTAAACAAGATTAGTTGGGTCCCAAACTGGAAAACTGAATCGAGAAAATCAAACTAAGAAAAGAAAAACTGAACAAAACAGCTATTGTCGAATAACTGAGAAGAGATAGAAGAGAAGAATGAGATAAACGAGTATATCTAGAACTTTGTTGTTTGTTGTACAATAATCTTTGAGCTATAGAATTACATACAAATAGGATGGTTATTTTACTACATTTTGAATAATTCCCTCTGTTGTTGCAGTAAGTGTAGAAAAGAAAAGAATATCTTGAACGTCATGGACAATCCTAGAAATAAAAGATGGAAGCATTGCGATAGAGTTAGTAAAAAATATTTGGATGGAGTAGATGATTTTATAAACCATGCCTTTTCTATAAAACAAGATGGGGAACAAATTCTATGTCCTTGTATGAAGGAATATGACTTGGGTTTCACACTTGTGAATTTCTCACACCTGACAGACTCTGGCGATCGAGAACGTCATGAGCCCTTTATTTTTGCAGAACAAGTTCAACAAGTAATATTTTGTGCAAGATCCTCAAGATCATGAATGGTTTGTCCCTAGGTTAATTAAACCTCGAGACATTTTTAATATGGGGGAGGAAAATAGTGTGCATCTTGAGTCATCAACGCAGAGTGATGCCACTGACTTAGCTCTTTTAGAAAATGCTCGTGTTCTAGAAGATGAGTATAATGATTGGGTAAGAAGCGGTATCGATGGAATAGTAATTGATACAAATGTACATTCTCAAGCTTCTCTAAATGATGGTGAAGCTAATGTTGAGGGAGGAAATGACATAGAAAATGAATGCGATACTGAATAAGATAGGTGGAACTTATAGAATATTTTTTTGCAAGTGTTATTTAAGAACTTCTAAGGGTGTTATTTTTTTACTTCAGAAGTTTGATATTGGATGTTTGAGTGAATTCGTTGTGCTTTCTTTTACTTATATTTTGCTTATTATATCCATTTAAATGTGATATGCTAAGGTGGTATTATCACTTGATAATTGTTTTATTAGTGCATCAATAACTCTTATCTCTAAAACAACCTTTGTCACAAGGCTTTGTTTGTGTGCACGAGTTGTTAATGTTTCTCACATCTTGAGAATAGGACGGTGCTTCCTCCTGTTTTGCACGTGACCTGCTGATCTATTGGAGTTAATCTGGTACTAATATAGCTTAATGCAACTAGATAATTTTTTTATTTTTGGAGAAGGAACTATGCGAACTAGAGGTCGCAACCGACTTGTAATTGAACAAGACGACGATGAAGATGTGCGACCTTATATTGAGCATTTGATGGATGCTCAAAACCATACTGCGGCCCAGCCTTATATTGAGCAGTTGATGGATAATAGGAACAACTCTGAAGACCAGGCACATGATGATCAATCTAATGAGTTGAACAGTTCTGCTGGTGGCACTGAAGTTCAACATAATAATGATGAATCAGGTAACACTTTTCTCTGAAATTATTTTCAAATCTTAATTGTGTGTTAATCTAACTAGTTTATATAGTGTAATTAACAACCGTAGTTTTCTGTAATTTCTATTGTGATATTGAACTGGTTATATGGATATGCCTCTTCTGCAATTCTTCTAGGATCTAGTATTGCTGTCAAAGATGCCGTGCATCCCATAACCATAATAGCTTCTCTTGCAACTGTAATGTTATAGAATTTGTATGTACTCTATAATGTTGGAAAACCGAGATTAGGCCCAAGAAAAAGACAGAATGCCGAGGTAGAACGTCTATCATAATAGCTTCTATTGCAACTATAATGTTATAGAATCTGTAACAGATTTGCCTGAAGCATCACAAACATGTTTGGCTTCATATTATAATGCATGCAACTCAAAAACTTAACCTAACAACATGGATAACACAATCCCAACTTCATTTACTGATCAGTGGATGGATATCGGAATGCCATATTACCAACAAACAGATTTTGGAATAGCAAATCCATATGAGTGTAATATCTCTGATTCCACTATTATCACTACTCAAAACCATAGTCATTTACCAAGTATTTCTAGTGATCATAATCGATATTCCAGCACTTTAAGTCCTGAAAATTCTTCACAGATTGCTGGAAATATTGATGATATCCACGAGTTGAGTCCTAAAACCAGCAAAGGGAATCTGTAACAAATGATATTCACCAAGTATTTCTAGTGAGTCCCGAATCTATAACAAATTATGTTTGAATTTGTAGCTGTTTTCTTTGAAGTATCAAGTACATGTCCAACACCTTTAGCCATAGGAGTTTGTCCAGCTGCTTTTCTCTCACTATGATCATCCTTAATCCCTTCAATAACACCAACATATTGCGCTGATGTAGGAGTTTGTCCAGCTGCTTGCATATTTTGCTGTAGTTGCAAAAGTAGCCCATTTCGATTAAGAATCCTGTCCTAGTCCTGTGCTTGCCATAGTAGCCAATGTTATGCCATAATACTGCCCAGTAGTATCCTGTCTAGCTCAATGTCCCGGTGTGCTTGTTTGTTGCTATCACTGCCCAGTTCCATGATTCTATGTTAACTCTGCATTTTGTTGTCCACCATTCCATTGTGAAAAATTGATCTTCCTATCCTGATGTGTATCCTATATAGTCTTCTAGTTGTATGTGTTGAGTTCCTTCTTTTAAGAATGTGTATATCACCTAGATCCAGTTAAAACGTGCTGCCTCATCCACAAGCTAAGAACTTCTCCCTTGTGCCTCATCCACAAATGGTCTAGCATATCATGTTGTTTCCATGACCTTCTTTGTGATGTTTTGTGTTGTACTTTCCAGTTGTTTCTGTATCTCCACTTAGTACCCAGTGTTGCTTCTATTGCTTTCCTCTTGCCTGGCTCCCTGTATGTGTTGCTAGTATTAAAAACCCTCTTCCAACAGATCTGGCCTGCAGCTTTGTACCAGTTGATGATATTGGTTTCTTTGACATTAGCTGTATGTGAGGTCTTGGCTTCTGATTTCAGTAGCACATTCCAGTAGCACGAGATTTATTCCACTTGCCATTAGATTCGTACATCAATCCGGAGAGCAGTACTTGTGATGTTCTAAACGTCAATACCACATAAGAAGGGGGTGATTTGTGTGGTGCCCAATTTTCGCTCTAGAAGAACCAGGTTCTTCTAGGTGTTCTAACTACTACTGTTTGCGGAATAATAAGTACATAAAATAAAGAACACATCGATTTTTTTACGTGGAAAACACCTGGCTCAAAAGGTGAAAAAACCACGACCTACTACTCAGTAGGATTTTCCCAAACTTCCACTAATATCACTGAGCCAAGTTAGCTCAGTAAACCTAAGGATTAACTCTAATCCCGTTGTAGCACACAGCCTCAACTGTTGCGACAACTTCAAGTTAGCTTATAACTTGAACACCTAAGTACCTAATACAATTGCTTCTATGAAAGCTGAAAGGTACAACTTTAAACCACCTACTACAATTGAACTAAAATAAAAGAAAGACACAATGGAATTGGTTCTTCTATCTCGTTCAAGTAGCTTCAGGAGTGCACACTCAAATATCACATAAATTGCTTGCAAAATCGTCTTGCTCTTTTGCTCTCAATTTAGTTTAACTTCTGCGTATGTGCAATCCTGTAAAAGAGAACAATCACTGTCTTTTAATAGGTTAGTAATCAGAGTTTGATTGGGACTCAATTGTTGATCTTCTATCGTAGTTGAGTCCTTGAAGATCTCAAACTCCAACACTATCTTTATCCGGATTGTGTTCTCTTCATATAAGGAGACTTTC
>NW_017671137.1:229257-283921 GCF_001879085.1 Nicotiana attenuata | reverse complement strand
AGGATTCTTTACTGTTATGATACACTTGGTAATTCACTTGGCAACTGAGGCTAAACACGCGGGACCCGTACATTATCGCTGGATGTACCCAATTGAGAGGTATGAAGAATATCACTGAATCTTTATCTTATGACTTTAGTTGTTAAATATTATAATATCAAACTAATAATATTACTTTGTTCTATAGATTTTTGGGTACTTTAAAATCATATGTTCGTAATCGTGCATGTCCAGAAGGTTCAATAGCAGAAGCATACATACCAAATGAGTGTATGGCATTTTGCTCACGATATTTGGAGGGTGGAGATTCAAGGTCTTATTGTTCTAGAAAATGCAATGATGAGATTGAGCATGAGACTACTAAAGAAGAATGTCTTTTTCCTACTGTTGGGGAGTCATACGGTGGAGTAGATGTATTTGAGTTGGATGAGAAAACATGGTTGCAAGCACATCGGCATGTGCTTTTCAATTGCGAGTCAGAACTCGTTGAGAATTATAAAAAGTAAGTGTTATATCTATTATTTAATATATGTATATTACTTATTTGATAACAAAATTGATATATGCGAGTTACGTGAATAGGGAACATATTGCTGAAATCAAAAGAGCACATCGTAAGCGTCGTTTGACACAACATCAACTTGACTGTGTGCATTTTGATACATTCCATGAGTGGTTCAAAGAGCAAGTAAGTAGTAGGACTAAGTCATTGGTTACATTAATTATTGTACTTGTACAGATATCCACATTTATAGTTATATCTTTTATTTGGTTAGGTAAAGGAGTTGGAAGCTACATCTAACATCTTAAAGGATGTTAAAGTCCTTGCACGAGGGCCGAGTTACATTGCAAAAAGATTTAGTGCGTTTGATGTAAATAATGGCTATCGATTCCGAACGAAACAAAGTGAGGAGTTCAAGGTGACACAAAATAGTGGTGTTATGGTCGTTTCAAAGACTGAAAGTTAAGCAAGCACAAATGACAATGCTCCAAAATCTGCAAATATCACATATTATGGCAGATTGAATGATATTGTGGAGTTAAACTACTATAAAAAATTTAAGATTGTCTTATTTAAGTGTGATTGGATTGATGTAACCAAAGGTAGAGGAATTAAGGAAGATGACTTGGGTTTCACACTTGTGAATTTCTCACACCTGACAGACTCTGGCGATCGAGAACGTCATGAGCCCTTTATTTTTGCAGAACAAGCTCAACAAGTAATATTTGTGCAAGATCCTCAAGATCATGAATGGTTTGTCCCTAGGTTAATTAAACCTCGAGACTTTTTTAATATGGGGGAGGAAAATAGTGTGCATCTTGAGTCATCAACGCAGAGTGATGCCATTGACTTAGCTCTTTTAGAAAATGCTCGTGTTTTAGAAGATGAGTTTAATGATTGGGTAAGAAGTGGTATCGATGGAATAGTAATTGATACAAACGTACATTCTCAAGCTTCTCTAAATGATGGTGAAGCTAATGTTGAGGGAGGAAATGACATAGAAAATGAATGTGAATCTGAATAAGATAGGTGGAACTTATATAATATTATTTTGCAAGTGTTATTTAAGAACTTCTAAGGGTGTTATTTTTTTACTTCAGAAGTTTGATATTGGATGTTTGAGTGAATTCGTTGTGCTTTCTTTTACTTATATTTTGCTTATTATATCCATTTAAATGTGATATGCTAAGGTGGTATTATTACTTGATAATTTTTTTATTAGTGCATCAATAACTCTTATCTCTAAAACAACCTTTGTCACAAGGCTTTGTTTGTGTACACGAGTTGTTAATGTTTCTCACATCTTGAGAATAGGACGGTGCTTCCTCCTATTTTGCATGTGACCTGCTGATCTATTGGAGTTAATCTGGTACTAATATAGCTTAATGTAACTAGATAATTGTTTTTATTTTTGGAGAAGGAACTATGCGAACTAGAGGTCGCAACCGACTTGTAATTGAACAAGACGACGATGAAGATGTGTGACCTTATATTGAGCATTTGATGGATGCTCAAAACCATACTACAGCCCAGCCTTATATTGAGCAGTTGATGGATAATAGGAACAACTCTGAAGACCAGGCACATGATGATCAATCTAATGAGTTGAACAGTTCTGTTGGTGGCACTGAAGTTCAACATAATGATGATGAACCAGGTAACACTTTTCTCTAAAATTATTTTCAAATCTTAATTGTGTGTTAATCAAACTAGTTTATATAGTGCAATTAGCAACCGTAGTTTTCTGTAATTTCTATTATGATATGAACTGGTTATATGGATATGCCTCTTCTGCAATTCTTCTAGGATCTAGTATTGCTATCAAAGATGCCGTGCATCCCATAACCATAATAGCTTCTCTTGCAACTGTAATGTTATAGAATTTGTATATACTCTATAATGTTGGAAAATCGAGATTAGGCCCAAGAAAAAGACAGAATGCCAAGGTAGAACGTCTATCATAATAGCTTCTCTTGCAACTGTAATGTTGTAGAATCTGTAACAGATTTGCCTGAAGCATTACAAACATGTTTGGCTTTATATTATAATGCATACAACTCAAAAACTTAACCTAACCAACACTTTCTAGTGAGTCCTGAAAATTCTTCACAGATTGTTGGAAATATTGATGATATTCACGAGTTGAGTCCTAAAACCAGCAAAGGGAATATGTAACAAATGATATTCACCAAGTATTTCTAGTGAGTGCTGAATCTGTAACAAATTATGTTTGGACTTGTAGCTGTTTTCTTTGAAGTATCAAGTACATATCCAACACCTTTAGCCATAGGAGTTTGTCCAGCTGCTTTTCTCTCACTATGATCATCCTTAATCCCTTCAATAACACCAACATATCGCGCTGGTGTAGGAGTTTGTCCAGCTGCTTGCATATTTCGTTGTAGTTGCAAAAATAGCCCATGTCGATTAAGAATTCTGTCCTAGTCATGTGCTTGCCATAGTTGCCAATGTTATGTCATAGTACTGCCCAGTAGTATCCTGTCCAACGCAATGTCCCAGTGTGCTTCTTTGTTGCTATCACTGCCCAGTTCCATGATTCTATGTTAACTCTGATGTATTTGTATCCTGATATAGTCTTCTAGTTGTATGTGTTAAGTTCCTACTTTTAAGAATGTGTATATCACCTAGATCCAGTTAAAACGTGCTGCCTCATCCACAAGCTAAGAACTTCTCCCTTGTGGCTCATCCACAAATGGTCTAGCATATCATGTTGTTTCCATGACCTTCTTTATGATGTTTTGTGTTGTACTTTCCAGTTGTTTCTGTATCTCCACTTAGTACCCAGGGTTGCTTCTATTGCTTTCTTCTTGCCTTGCTCCCTGTATGTGTTGCTAGTATTAAAAACCCTCTTCCAACAGATCTGGCCTGAAGCTTTGTACCAGTTGATGATACTGATTTTTTTGACATTAGCTGCATGTGAGGTCTTGGCTGCTGATTTCAGTAGCACATTCCAGTAGCACGAGATTTATTCCACTTGCCATTAGATTCGTACATCAATCGGAAGAGCAGTAATTGGTTTCTGTAAAACATTTACATTAAGTAGCTTTCCAGTAGCTTCTCTGAGGCTTGGAATTTTAGAGCTAATCCAAATTAGACTGACTTTGAAGGATTATATACATTTATTAATTAATTGAAGATAAAAACTTACCTTTTGGTATACATTTAGTGTTGACCATATATACTTTTGCCATTTGATGACCTTTAAATCTTCCATTCTAGGTAATTCGGAGCCAAGAAAGGTTCGTGGGCCTACTTTACTGAAAGATGTTTGGAAACTTCCTCCGGAGAAGGTAGTTGATGTGTCGTTTAATAATCGTAACCAAGCTATTGGGGAAAAAGGTCGAAAGATTTCTAGCTTTCTAGGAATTATTGCGAGAACTCCAGAACTAACACCTCTACATGTAGATGATTGGAGAAATTTTGACAAGGAGGAAAAGAAGAAATTGGTGGATTTTGTGAGGGTATGTAGTAGTAGTAGCTTTTGTTATTATTATATTACTACAACTATTATTATTATTATTTTTATTATTATTATTATTATTATTTTTATTATTATTATTATTATTATTTTTATTATTATTATTATTATTATTATTATTATTATTATTATTATATCAACGAGTTCAATCTTTTATACATGATATTTTCTTCTAAATGTTGGCTTTATTTTTTAGAAGAAGTTCTGTATCCCAAGACGGGGAGAAGCTTATGTCCTAAAGTCACTAGGAAAGAAATGGAAAGATTACAAGTGCGATTTAAAAGGTGAGTATCTGCCAAAATATAAGACTAAAGACGCTTTGCTGAAAATAGACCAAGTCGCATACCGAGGGATTAATGGAGTGGTCTTGTCTCCTATTGGCTTTCAGATAAAGCTAAGGTATTAACAAATCTTTAAAACACCTCTACTTCATTATTTTCAGTGTTTTGATTTTAGTTATGCTCAATTTTTATTTATAATTTATATGATATTTGTAAGGCCCCGTGAACACTTGTGCTCAAAACATAGAACTCGTAATGCCAAGTTATGAATATGTGTTAGAAATGTGCGCGGTTCGGACCCTTTGTACTGATCTAAGCATTTAAAAATCAAGAATCAAAGTATTCCAGAAAAGTGCTATTATGCGGACCAGAATGCGGTCGCAAATCAAGTATGCGGACCGCATTTCTACCGCAAAGTGAGTCAGTGTGTTAGTCAAATTTGAGGTCAAAAATGCGGTCCATTATGCGATCGCATAACTGATATGCGGACCGCATAGTCGTCGCATAATTATTTTGGAATTTTGTAAAGGGCAGTTCTGCGGTGCATTATGCGACCGCAGAACGGGTATGCGGACCGCATTTCTGCCGCAAACCCAGACAAAATGATCAGATTTTGGGAGCACTTTTGCGGTCCATTCTGTGGACCGCATTTCCACTTTGCGATTGCAAATGCGATCGCAAACCTGACTCGGGGCTCCAATTTTCTAATTTTTAAACCCGACCCCCCTATCGATATATTCGGTGTTATAGCTCATTTTGAGCATATTTTCTGGTGCTTTTAGAGAGAGAGGGAGGGAGGGTCTTAGAGAGGGAAAGTGTCTCCCATCAAATTACTCCTTGAACCTTGCTAAAACATTGAAGAAAAATCAAGTGAAGACACCTAAATTCTTATTCCCAAGAGGTAAGATTCATCACCTCAGCTCTTATTTCTATACTTAGGTATAAGGGGTCAGTAGTGAAGTAATTTATGAGTATAAGAATAAAATTCTTGCATGCATATCACACCATAGGATATGGGAAGGTAGAAAACTAAAAAGAAGGCAATTGGGAGTATAAAATGATAGAAATTCCTCACAAAAAGGGGCTAAGATCACAATGCACCTTTAGTGTTTGATGATATGCTCGAACCAAGCTAGAATCTCAATCTCGTCTCTAATTCTCGGTTCAATTTTTAATTCTTACACAATAGATCGAAGTGCTAAGAGTTCTGGAATTTTGTAAGGACTAAGGAAAGCTATATTGAGGTATGTATGGCTAAAACCCCCTTTTATTAGAAATTGAGCTCCGTTGGCGTTTATGCAAATGTGGTAAGACTAGAACCTGTTGATGTACCGATTATTATTTCATATGAATTGGTTTGCAATTATATATATATCAACATGAAGAATGTGCCTTAACGTGTGTAATACACTATCCTTGATATTTAAAGATGTGTGAAGAATACAAATCATGTGTTGACATGCCTGGGCTATAAGCCAAGATTAAAACCGAGATTGTCGTGCTAACTATGTGAAATCCTACTTGTGTTTGCCACTTGAATTGCTTCTGTATGTGCCTATGATCACAAATTGCTAGATGGAGATTGAAAATGGAAAAGATGTGATAATTGTGGCCCTAAGTGCCAATGAGTGGATATGATATATGTGAAATAAAGAATCAAATGAAATGAATAATGAGAAAGGAACAACGCCTAGGTAAGGCGGCCTAGCCGATCGGGCCGTGGTCGGACACCATGCCGCACACATGGTGATGATGCGCAAAATGTTGAATTTCGGAAAAAGGGAAATAAATTGATGACTGAGTTACATGTCTCGAATGAGGCAACCTAGCCGATTGGGTCGTGATCGGACTCCGCTCAAGATAGCGGAGGTGTTGAGAATAGTGATGAGTATATGGAAGAAATGCTCCAAATCAAGTTATGGAAATTATGTGGAAGATTGTATGGTTCATTTATGTAATGATGCGGTGTCCAGTTAAAACCTTTGAATTACTTTTGTGATTTTCCTGTTCTTGTTTGATAGTTCTTTCTAGTAAAATGGTGCTTAGTTATACATACTAGTACTATTCCATGGCACTAACATCTCTTTTGCCAGGGGCGCTATATTTTTAAATGAATGTAGGTGGTTCCATTGCGGATAGTGCCGATCGCGCGTAGCAGGTTACCTTCTCCTCAAAGTCTTGGTGAGCCCCTTTCTCCTTCAAGGGGTTGTATTGTATATCTTTTGTTGTTGTGGATTTCAATCTTGAGGTATAGCCGGGGCCTTGTTGCCGGCGTTATCGTACTCATCTTTTGTGTATCCTTAGAGGCTCCGTAGACATGTGTGTGGGTCATGTATGGGTGTTGTGGGGCTCATGAACTATGTTGTAATTATAAACTCCTGCTTTCTATAAATTGTAACTTTATGGGAATTCCGGAAATTAACTTTAACTATGGTTTAAGCTTGTAATATAGAACGAACTATCACTGTAGAATATACTACCTTTCCTTGCCTAAATAAAAAGGGAACATGGTTATCTTATTCATGAAGATTGGGGTAGGAAGTGTGTGATAAGGCTTGCTCGGTTGGGTTCACTCGATCGAGCGCCGGTCGCGCCCCTCGACGTTGGGGCGTGACAATATCATTTTAATATTTCAATGACAGAGGCGTACCCAAGCAAATAGAAACAATAGGGCCAATCAAAAGATGCCTTACACAGGAGGATCCAAAAGTATTGCTACCTTTATGAATGAGCAGGTAAACTTGTAAAAATTGCTAATTATAATATTTTAAAATCCTTTTTTTGTTCACGCATATCTGATATCAATTTTATTGTATTAGGCTGTAAATGGGGTATAAGCTACACGAGCAGAAATTTTTTTATTAACTCATAAACAACGTAAGGATGGTAAACCACTGGATGTTAATTCTGCCAATGCGATCGTAAGATTTCTTTTTTTATTTAAATTTCTGAATTATGGAATAGCTTAGAAAAAAACATAAAAGCGAATAAATGAATTCCAACTTGGATTTATGTATTCTGTGGTCAGGAAATGAAAAATAAAAGGATGACTAATAGTGAGAGCTCTACTGATCAACCTCCTTGCAGTGTTGCTTGGGAAGGCGATGTGTATTCCCAGGTGTTCGGAAATGACAAAAGTTGGTATGTCCGTGGTTTAGGACTTGGTCCAACTCCTTCTGTGCTATGGGGTAGTAGATCTTCCTTAGGAAATATTGTTGCAGAGGATTCGTCTAATGAGGCCGTACAAAGGTTAACACAGGAGATAACCGAGTTAAAGGATAAACACAACGAAGAAATGAATCTGATGAAACAAAATCAGGAGAAGATGCAATCAGAATTACTCCAAATGAGACAATTGGTGCGCAAATATATTTCTAATGAATCTATGCCTCAAAATATTAATGGCACCTCAAGTGAACAGGTAACTCGATTTTCAGAAGTTATAGGCATTCTTAATGAAGTTTCAATACTATAAAAGAACTGCAATCTAATGTGTTAATATTTATTAGGTCCTTGACGCCAACAGTGGCCATGAACGAGTACCACAAACATCAAGGATACCTAGTGTTGCTGAAAATACTTAACTGTCTCAAGGTACTACTCATCTTTATCCTTCGGTGCTACTATTTGAGTTTTCTATTGTTTGAATTTTCCTCCAATTTTTTTATCATTAGAATCCCGATTTCATGTAAACTTGCAAGAAATGGAAACAAGATATAGTTTCGACTTACATGCTTCGATAATTCGATTGTAACTTTATCAGTGTTAGTACCATTTACATAAGAGAGCAATAGATAATGAAATATCAGTCATGAAACTGAGGTCTTCATAGACCATTTGAAGCACCAGCATGTTCTTTAAAGTAACACACTCTATAGATGACTTTCTACCGAGTATAATGATACGATATATTACAAACAGGGTAGCTCGTACATTCCTTATTCGAATTGTGATTCCCCTGCGACTTGTTTGAGTTGATGAACTTATCCTTGTTTATTTCTGCTTGTTTGAATTGAATGTGATTGACCTGAAATCTAGTGTCTATTGCTGCTGAAGTTCTATTTGGTCTTTTCTGCAAATTTTGAGTTGACCTGCACACTGAAAGCATTAAAAACAATTAATGATCCTAGAACCAACCTTAATGTGTTTGAATTGCAATCCTCTAATAGAAACACCAAATATTCCTACCAACTTGTTCCATATAGCTGCTGTAAAATGGCTTGAGCTAAACTCTACTGATTCCAGTTCTGAGGAAGAAGATGAGCAGCAATGGCATCTTGTCACCAGGTTATTTATTCCAGATTTTGATGTATGAGTTTAAAAGCTGAACTTCTACTCGATCGTCTAAGTTAATTGAGTTGAATTCGTAAGTTTGGCTCGAGTTCCTTATTCGAATTGTGATTCCCCTGCTTCTGGTTCAGTATGCACTTGAGAACCATCTGCTTCTGGTTCAGTATGTACCTAAGAACTATCTGCTCCCGTTTCTTGTTTGTATTTTTCTTCCTACTTGTTTTGGTAGCATGAATCCCTTGAGTATCTTGTTCAAGATCACGCAGTTGGTAGTGTCTGTCTATTGCTGTTGAAGTTCTGACTACTGTCTACTGGGAACTTGAGGAGTTGACTCAAGTTTGAGACTGCTTTAATGATTGAGATTTTTGGTCTCAAGTCTGTTGTGAACTGAAATTTGAGCTTGATTTTCTGAGTACTTGAAGTCTGTCTCAAACTGACTCAAACTGCAAACTGTCAACTAGTTTATGCTTCCTTTTGTGATGGTAACATTGGTGTGTTTGATGCTGATAGCCTCAGGCTAAAATGTCGTATTTCTCCCTCTGCATATTTGTCTCAGGCAGTGTTGATTGGGTAAGAGCACGTCTATTTGTCCAGAATATCTTCTGAACTGGACTTGAGCATGCATAGAGTGACTGCAATTTGTCTGATTTTAGTCCCAATAATCCTAAATTTTATTGCATTTACTGGATCAACAATGCTTATCGATTAATTCTAATCAATAAGGAGTAAAGACAAGAGCAGAAGAGAGAGAGATCTATATAGGTTTATATGCTTCTTTTTGTGTTTGGGGTACAGACACATACTGTAAGTCTCATCATCGACGACAATGATTTACTTTGTCCATGATTGCATTAATCCCTGTTACCTCCTTTTTTTTGGCAAGAGCCTTCATCATTTCCTAGTAGTGTTACAACTTTCTTCCGTATCACTTGCTCATGTTGTTTCATTAGTGTCAGGTAGCTGTAAAAGCTGTGCTTTGCAGCTATTTTTTCCATTAAGGTTGTAATTCTATGTTTTCTTGGGTTTGTCTGTCATCTGGGAGGTTGATGCTTGGTGTCCTACTGGAAGCTTTTTGGTAAGCGCTGTAAAAAGGCATGTTGAACATGGGGGACTGGTTGGGTGCTTTTACTCTTAAGCTGCAAGGAGAAAATTCACAGATGGAGGATCTTCATCCATTGTTCATTTCGTAATCAGATTCTTCTCATGCTTTGTCCTGCTTTGTCCAGTCCTAGCACCAGTTGCCTTCATAATAGCAGCAACTGGTTCTTCTCCTGCTTTGTCCAGTCCTAACACTGCTACTACTGATTTATCAGCTGGTTCAACAGCAGCTCGATCACCAGCTGCCTCCATACCCCTACCATCCTTAGTATTAGTTTGTAAAGGTGTATTTACATCCATATGAAGCCTTGCCAAAGTTGTAGCAGCAGGGACATCAGCTGCCCGTTTTAAATCAGCATCAATAACACCAGGGCTTTTTTTGAGGGACATCAGCTGCGCGTTTTACAACAGCAATTGACAGCCTAATTGCCTCAATTTTGAGGAGTGTTTGAGCAGCAAAACCTGCAAAGTTTGGATTGTGAATTCAGCATTGTTTCTACATCTGTGAGTTGATGAAACCTGAAGCTTTGCACTAGCATTAGAGCAAATAAAATCTGTATGTTTCTGCAGTTTTTGTTGACTGTTTTCAGCTGAAATTTTCTGCACTTTGTGGTTATTCTGCTTGATGGTTGTTGTTCAGTTAATAGCAATATTTTTTCTATTTATGAATCGTCACAGTGATGGAATTCTAAAGATGTTTTTCCACATTGTATTTTATCTTCTGATACAATTATTTTATTATTTCAGGTCATACAGTTTGATGCTCGATAATTCAGCTGGTGGAAGATTTCATAATGATGAAAAGTTGCGAAAATCGTTTGAAGACTGTCATTCGTTTGGATTAGTTATATAATGACATTAGCTATTTAGTTCAAACAATATAAGTTTAGTTATTGTGACATCAATATTTTTGATTGGTGCTTCCTTTAATTTGTTAAGATTTAATTAGATATATTTTTTTAAAATTAATATTAATTTATTTTCTTATTTGGGTCATATTTTAGATAAATGTAGTAACTATTATTAATGGTGGCTACAATATTGCTATTAGCGCTTGTGAGTTTTAGCGCTAATTTAGTTGGATATACCAGCTATATAAATGGACGATAAATGGGCAAATTAAGATGTTTTACAAGGGATATTGCAGTTGTTATAATTGCTGTAAAACAATTGCCGTAAAAAATATTGACTTTTAGCGGCAATTTAGTTAATCATATTAACCACCAAAATGGCAAACTAATATGTTTTCAGAAGGGATACTATGGCTATTTTAATTGCCACAAAATAATTGCCGTTAAAGATGCGAACATTTAGCGGCAATTATTTTGAATTTAGCGGCTGTAAAAATGGATGCTAAAGGAGTATAATTATTCGATTTAGTAGCCATAATAATTGCTGTTAATGATGTGAACTTTTAGCGGCAATTATTTGAATTTAGTAGCTATAAAAGATAGTTGCTAAAGCAGTATAATTAGCCGTTATGGATTAGATTTAGTAGCCATTATAATTGCCGCAAACAATTGCCGTTAAAGACGATAATCTTTAGCGGCAATAAACCATACCTTTTACCAGCTTTTGTGACAATAGCCGCTAAAGGCTTTAGCGACCCCAACATCAGCAGCTAAACACCAATGGCCGGTAAAAGCTGTAGCGGCTATTGTTATTGCCGCTAAAACCGTTTTAATTTGCCGCTAAACACCCTTTTTGTTGTAGCGTGTTTTGAACAAATTGTTGAAGGCTAGTGCTTCTACGGCCATACGTAAAATGTGTGGACCGTAGAATTCCTATTGCGGCCACACTTAGCCATCAACGGTCTATCCTTTTTGAGACCTCTATATGCAGACTGCTACTAAAATGCGCGGACCGTTTATTTCTTCTACAACCGCAAAACAGGCTCCACGCTGTCTTCGGAGAGGACCTTCTAAGCCTCTTATATTATCTAACAGAAGTGCGGCTACACTTGTAATTGTGCGGTCCGCACTTCCAGTCTGTGATCGCATATCAAAAATCTACGGACCGCAGTCCCCAGTTTAAGCAACCTGTTATTTTTGTCATAAGCCCACTATGTCCACAATGCTCCTCGTTGCCTGCATAAGTCTTGAATGTGTTGAATGATGACTTGAAAATAACAAAATTCATTTCTTGATACAGACAAAGGTACGATTGCGCGGCCGCGGAGAAACGACTAAAGGAAGAGGTGAATCTTCTAGGGGTCGAGGGAGAGGTACCTTGCCCCTTGGCCAACCCAAAAATATCAGACAACTGATAGAGGGAGAGGTGCAGACCTCTCCGAGTCTAGTTCCTATGTCCCGTCTAGGGAAGCTTCCGAGGGCAACTCAGCCTCTATTCAGGAGGAGCAGGCAGCCACACAATCTAGGCCACAAGGGCGATTTCAGCTAATAGATGAGGCCTCTTCTTCTCATAGCACTTTCGAGGGGCTAGAATGTCACGACCCGGATTTCCCCACCCTTGGGGTCATGATGGCGCCTACTCGTAGAAGCTAGACAAGCCACAAATCATAAACTCCTACCTATTTCATTTTAAATCTTTTTATCAATCATAAGAACAAGCGTTAAATATTTAAATGACAGCAGAATATGAAATTAAAACGGAAGACTTAAATTAAATAAGCTGAACAATAATGCGGAATTCAACATGTGCCTCTACCCAAGAACTGGTGTCACATAATCCACGAACTACTAAGAGTGCTAAATACAACCGTTTGAAAGAAATATAACATTGTTTGTCTCGAATACATGAGATAACAGAATGACATAAAAGATAGAGGAGACGCCGGGCCTGCGGACGCCTGCAAGGCTACCTCGGTGTCTCAGTGGACTGAAGGCTGGCTCCCGAGCTACTGCTGCTGTCCGGGACCTCGATCTGTGCAAAAGAGCACAGAGTGTAGTATCAGCACAACCGACCCCATGTGCTGGTAAGTGCCTAGCCTAACCTCGGCGAAGTAGTGACGAGGCTAGGACCAGACTACCAAATAAACCTGTGCAGTAATATAATGTACAGCGGAAAGTAAAGCAGGAATAAACCAGTAAGGATGGGAGGGGGAAACATGTTGCGGGGAGATAATAGTTCCAAATAAAGCATCAAGTAAGGAAAGAAACAACATAACTACAATGTTAACAAGGAGCAGAAATCAAATAAGTGCACGACATCACCCTTCATGCTTTTACTCTCGTCCTCACCAAGAAATAATATAATGACAACGTGCACGGCATCACCCTTCGTGCTTTTACTCTCTTTCCTCACCAAAGCAATTAGAATAATAACATGTGCACGGTATCACCCTTCGTGCTTTTACTCTATTTCCTCACATATAATCAATAGAATTGGCACGGAATGGTACATCGTGCGGCACGACATCACCCTTCGTGCTTTACGCTCTTTCCTCACAATAGCAAACAATGCACGGCATCACCCTTCGTGCTTTAACACTCTTCCTCACCCAAACAACAATCACAAACAAGGGCAAGGGAAATAAACAAGAACATATAGGAATCCCGGCAAGGGAACAACGATTTAACAATTAAATCCCGGCAAGGGAGCAACAAGTAAATAATTAAATCCCGGCAAGGGAACAACAATTAAATATTTAAATCCCGGCAAGGGAACATTTCAATAACTCTTTCTCTATCTTTCACTTGTAATTCATAACTCACATTACCACTTCAGCCAATGCTCCAAAGGGTTCAATCATCTCATATACTTTAAAAATTCATAATATAACTCGAGCCAATGCTCCAAGATGTTCAAAGGTCTCAATTCCTTCCACAAACTTTTCACAACAACTAGAAGTCATCACCATAGCATGAAGAATACAATGAAATCAAATATTCACGATGTAAAGACTCACGGTCATGATAGACACCAACGTATAGATACGCGTCACCATGCCTATACGTCGTACACGACTAATACCACATAGAAAAGAGGATTCAACTCCTAATCCCTCAAGCTAAGGTTAGACCAAACACTTACCTCGATGCCTTGAACACAACTCAAGTCTCAATTATAGCTTTACCCCTTGATTCCACCGCCAATTCGCTCGTATCTAATCACAAATTACTTAATTACATCATTAAATGCTAAATGAATCAACCCCAATGCATGAAAATGAGTTTTCCAAAGTTTTACCCAAAAAGTCAAAAATCGTCCCCGGGCCCACGTGGTCAAAACCCGAGTTTCGAACCAAAACCCGATTACCCATTCCCCCACGAACTCAAATATATAATTTATTTTGAAATCGGACCTCAAATCGAGGTCCAAATCCCCAATTTTTGAAAAACCTACGTTTTACCCAAAACACCCAATTTCCCCCATGAAAATCCTTGATTTTTGAAATCATGTTAAAAGATGTTAATGATTCAATGAAATGAGTAAAAACTAACTTACAATTGATTTGGAAGAAGACTTGTTCTTGGAAAATCGCCTAAGTGAGTTTGGGTTTGAGAAAATATGAAAAATGGGGTTCAAAATCGTTTAAGTGTAAAATTGCGGGTCTCTGATATGGGAAATGCGAACAGGGGTTCGCAATTGCGAACCCCGACCTCTGCAGATGTGGGAATTGCGAAACAGGGTTCGCATTTGCGAACCCTTCAGAAATCCCAAACTTTCGCATTTGCGAAACAATAGTCGCATTTGCGACTTCGCCTTTGCGAAGAAAAGATCGCATTTGTGATCGCAGAGGATTTAGGCGGGCATCGCATGTGCGATGCATGGCTCGCATTTGGGAGACTGGCTTCGCAAATGCGAAGCCTGCAGATCAGAACACACCAGCTATTTTTCAAAGTCCAAAAATGCACCCATGGCCTATCCAAAACTCACCCGAGCCCTCGCGGCTCCAAACCAAATATACACACAACCTCAAGAACATCCTACGGACTTATTCGTGCGATCAAATCGCCAAAATAACATCATAAACATCGAATTAAACCTCAAAATCCATGAATTCTTTCAAACTTCATAAAACATCAAATTTTCCAATTTAGGTCCGAATCAAGTCAAACGACGTCCGTTTTTCACCAAATTCCACAGGAATGACTTAAACCATATATAAGACCTGTACCGGTGTCGGAACCAAAATACGGGCCCGATACCAACACGTTCTAATCAATTTTCATTTCAAATTTCCTTAAATAATTTCAGAAAATAATTTTACAAAAAAATTCATTTCTCGGGCTTGGGACCCTGGAATTCGATTCTGGGCATACGCCCAAGTCCCATATTTTCCTACGGACCCTCCGGGACCGTCAAATCACGCGTCCGGGTCCGTTTACCCAAATCGTTGACCAAGGTCAAATTTATTCATATTAACATCAAAACTTAGCATTTTTCACAGAATTTCATATTTAAGCTTTCCGGCTACGCGCTCGGACTGCGCACGCAAATCGAGGAGACTCTAAATGAGGTTTTCAAGGCCTCAGAGACACAGAATTCAATTAAAAACAGGTGATGACCCAAAAGGGTCATCACATTCTCCACCTCTAAAACAACTGTTTATCCTCGAACGGACAGAAGAAGGAAGTACCTGAGTCGGGGAAAAGATGAGGATAACGGCTCCGCATATCGGACTCGGACTCCCAGGTCGATGCCTCAGTAGCCTGACCTCTCCACTGGATACGAACAGAAGGGAAACTCTTCGACCTCAACTGACGAATCTGCCGGTCTATAATAGCTACCGGCTCCTCCTCATAAGACAAGTCCTTGTCCAGCTGGACAGTGCTGAAATCTAACACGTGGGCTGGATCGCCGTGATTCCTCCGAAGCATGGACGCATGAAACACTGGATGCACGGCTGATAAGCTCGGCGACAAAGCAAGTCTATAAGACACCTCTCCCACTCGATCAAGAATCTCAAATGGACCAATGAACCTAGGGCTAAGCTTTCCCTTCTTCCCAAATCTCACCACGCCCTTCATAGGCGACACTCGGAGCAATACCCACTCACCAACCATAAAAGCCACATCTCGAACCTTGCGGTCTGCATAACTCTTTTGCCTGGACTGAGCTGTACGAAGCCTATCCTGAATGATCCTGACCTTGTCCAAGGCCTCCTGAACCAGATCTGTACCCAACAACCGAGCCTCTCCTGGCTCAAACCACCCAAACGGAGAACGACACCGCCTACCATATAAAGCCTCATAAGGAGCCATGTGGATACTCGACTGGTAGTTGTTGTCGTAGGCAAACTCCGCCAAAGGCAAAAACTTATCCCACGAACCTCCAAAGTCAATGACACAAGCTCGAAGCATATCCTCCAAAATCTGAATAGCCCGCTCGGACTGTCCGTCCGTCTGGGGATGAAATGATGTACTCAACTCAACTCGTGTGCCCAACTCTCGTTGAACTGCTCTCCAAAAGCGCGAGGTAAACTACGTACCCCGGTCTGAAATGATAGATACGGGCACACCATGAAGGCGAATAATCTCCCGAATGTAGATCTCAGCTAACCTCTCAGAAGAATAGGAGACTGCCACAGGAATGAAATGCGCTGACTTGGTCAGCCTATCAACAATGACCCATACTGCATCGAACTTCTTCCGAGTCAGCGGAAGTCCAGTAACAAAATCCATAGTGATCCACTCCCACTTCCACTCGGGAAGCTCAATCCTCTGACATAAACCACCAGGCCTCTGACGCTCGTACTTAACCTGCTGACAATTCAAACAACGAGCCACATATGCTACGATATCCTTCTTCATTCTACGCCACCAATAATGCTGCCGCAAATCCTGATACATCTTCGCGGCGCCCGGATGAATAGAGTACCGGGAGCTATGGGCCTCCTCCAAAATCAACTCTCGGAGCCCATCCACATTAGGCACACATACTCGACCCTGCAATCTCAAAACTCCATCATCATCTAAAGTAACCTGCCTGGCACCTCCGCGCTGCACCGTGTCTCTAAGGACACACAAATGGGGATCATCATACTGCCGATCACGGATACGCTCCAATAATGAAGAACGAGCGACCGTGCAAGCTAACACACGACTGGGGTCAGAAACATCCAGTCTCACAAACTGATTGGCCAAAGCCTGAACATCCAAAGCAAGCGACCTCTCACCGACCGGAATATAAGCAAGACTGCCCGTACTGGCTGACTTCCTACTCAAAGCATCGGCCACCATATTGGCCTTTCCCGGATGATATTAAATGGTGATATATAATCCTTCAACAACTCCAACCTCCTCATCTGCCTCAAATTCAACTCCTTTTGCTTGAACAAGTACTGAAGACTCTTGTGATCCGTGAACACCTCACATGCCACGCCATACAGGTAATGCCTCCAAATCTTCAATGTGTGAACTATGGCTGCCAACTCCAAATCATGAACCGGATAGTTCTTCTCATGAATCTTCAACTGCCGCGAAGCATAGGTAATAGCCTTGCCATCCTGCATCAACACTGCACCAAGTCCAATACGAGATGCATCACAATAAATTGTATAAGGCCCGGAACCTGTGGGCAAAACCAACACCGGTGTCGTAGTCAGAGCTACCTTGAGCTGCTGAAAGCTCGTCTCACACTCGTCCGACCATCTGAACTGGGCACCCTTCTAGGTCAACCTACTCATCGGGGCTACAATAGATGAAAACCCCTCCACGAACCGACGATTGTAGCCTGCCAATCCCAAGAAACTCCGAATCTCTGTAACTGATGCTGGTCTAGGCTAGTTCTTGACTGCCTCAATCTCCTTCGGATCAACCTGAATACCCTCTGCTGACACAATATGACCCAGGAATGCAACTGAACTCAACCAGAATTCACACTTCAAAAACATGGCGTACAACTGACTATCCCTCAAAGTCTGAAGAACCACTCTAAGATGCTGCTCGTGCTCCTCTCGGCTGCGGGAATATATCAAAATATCATCATGAAGACTATCACGAACGAATCCAAATAAGGCCTGAACACTCGGTTCATCAAATCCATAAGAGTTGCTGGGGCATTTGTCAACCCGAATGACATCACCAAGAACTCGTAATACCCGTACCTAGTGCGAAAAGCTATCTTAGGGACATCAGATGCCCTGATCCTCAACGGATGGTAGCCAGATCTCAAGTCAATCTTTGAAAATACCTTGGCACCCTGAAGCTGATCAAACAAATCATCAATCCTCAGAAATGGATACTTATTCTTGATTGTAACCTTGTTCAATTGCCGGTAATCAATACACATTCTCATTGACCCATCCTTCTTTTTAACAAACAACACCGGCGCACCCCAAGGCGAAACACTGGGCCTAATGAAGCCCTTCTTAAGCAAATCTTGCAACTGTTCCTTTAACTCTTTCAACTCAGGCGGGGCCATACGATACGGCGGAGTAGAAATGGGCTGAGTGCCCGGAGCCAAATCAATGAAGAAATCAATATCCCTATCGGGTGGCATACCCGGTAGGTCTGAAGGGAAAACATCAGGAAACTCACGAACAACGGGCACAGAATCAATAGAAGGGACCTCACCCCTAGAATCACGAACATATGCCAAATAGGACAAACACCCCTTCTCGACCATACGTCGAGCCTTCACATACGATATAACACTGCGGGTAGAATGACCGGGAGTCCCTCTCCACTCTAAACGAGGCATACCCGGTAAAGCTAAGGTCACAGTCTTGGCGTGATAGTCCAAGATAGCGTTGTAAGGTGATAACCCGTCCATCAGCAATATAACACTGAAATCATCCATGTCCAGAAGAAGAAAATCTACACGAGTCTCAAAACCTCCAATAACCACTATACATGAACAATGGACGCGATCCACCATAATAGAATCATCCACCGGCGTAGACACATAAACAGGAGCACTCAAAGAATCACTAGGCATGACCAGATATGGCGCAAAATAAAACCGAAGCTTCTCTACAACAAACCAGAATAATACCTGCACCTCCACCTCTATTACCTTTACCTCCACCTCTAGCATCTCTACCTCCACCTCTAATAACTCTACCTCCACCTCTAATACCTCTACCTCCACCTCTAGCTAATTGAGCGGGCTGGACGATTCCCTCAATAAACCTCCTCACTCTCTCTCACAGTGGGAAGTATGATAAGAGCATGACGAGCCAAGTCGATGAATCTGATCTTGTACTGAGTAACAGTCATTGAACCCTATTGGGGACGCTCAAACTGCCTCCGATAGACCCTGTCTGAGTGATGGGGAGAAACTTCTCCAGAAATAGCTGCGTGAACTGTTCTCAAGTCAAAGCTGGTGACCTAACTGGTATAGCCAATCAATAATCTCTCCAACAGGTCTTGGCGGATCCAGACAAGCGAAAGGTAGCAAAATAGACCCCATTGGTCTCCACGATCCCCATGTTCCTGAGAACCTCATGACAGCTGTCAAGATAATCCTGGGGATCCTCAGTAGATGCACCACTGAATGTAGTAGTGAAGAGCTTGGTGAAACTTATCCAACCTCCACAAAGCCTCTGAAGAAGTAGCTGATCTATCACTGGTCTGCGCTGCTTCTCGGCTGAAGAAGCGGTACATGACCTCGCCTTTCGCGAAGGAACAAGAGTAGAGGTTTCAATTTAGCATTTGAGAAACAAAACCGCACGACAGGAAAGAACAAGTGTGAAGTTTTTCCTAACTCCGTAGCCTCTGGGAATAAATACAGACGTCTCCGTACCGATCCCTCAGACTCTACTGAGCTTGTCCGTGAATTGTGAGACCTGTGCAACCTAGGGCGGCACAGCATCACCTTTCGTGCTTTACACTCTTTCCTCACAATAGCAAACAATGCACGGCATCACCCTTCGTGCTTTAACACTCTGCCTCACCCAAACAACAATCATAAACAAGGGCAAGGGAAATAAACAAGAACATATAGGAATCCCGGCAAGGGAACAACGATTTAACAATTAAATCCCGGCAAGGGAGCAACAAATAAATAATTAAATCCCGGCAAGGGAACAACAATTAAATAATTAAATCCCGGCAAGGGAACATTTCAATAACTCTTTCTCTATCTTTCACTTGTACTTCATAACTCACTTTACCACTTTAGCCAATGCTCCAAAGGGTTCAATCATCTCATATACTTTCACAATTCATAATATAACTCGAGCCAATGCTCCAAGATGTTCAAAGGTCTCAATTCCTTCCACAAACTTTTCACAACAACTAGAAATCATCACCATAGCATGAAGAATACAATGAAATCAAATATTCACGATGTAAAGACTCACGGTCATGATAGACACCAACATATAGATACTCGTCACCATGCCTATACGTCGTACCCAACTAATACCACATAGCAAATAGGACTCAACTCATAATCCCTCAAGCTATGGTTAGACCAAACACTTCCTCGATGCCTTGAACACAACTCAAGTCTCAATTATAGCTTTACCCCTTGATTCCACCGCCAATTCGCTCGTATCTAATCACAATCTTAAATACATCAATAAGTGCTAAATGAATCAACCCCAATGCATGAAAATGAGTTTTCCAAAGTTTTACCCAAAAAGTAAAAAATCGCCCCCGGGCCCACGTGGTCAAAACCCGAGGTTCGAACCAAAACCCGATTACCCATTCCCCCACGAACTCAAATATATAATTTGTTTTGAAATCGGACCTCAAATTAAGGTCCGAATCCCCAATATTTGAAAACCTAGGTTCTACCCAAAACACCCAATTTCCCCCATGAAAATCCTTGATTTTTGGTTGAAATCATGTTAAAAGATGTTAATGATTGAAAGAAATGAGTAAAAACTAACTTACAATTGATTTGGAAGAAGACTTGTTCTTGGAAACTCGCCTAAGTGAGTTTGGGTTTGAGAAAATATGAAAAATGGGGTTCAAAATCGTTTAAGTGTAAAATTGCAGGTCTCTGATATGGGAAATGTGAACAGGGGTTCGCAATTGCGAACCCCGACCTCTGCAGATGTGGGAATTGCGAAATAGGGTTCGCATTTGCTAACCCTTCAGAAATCCCAAACTTTCGCATTTGCGAAACAATAGTCGCATTTGCGAAACAATAGTCGCATTTGCGACTTTGCATTTGCGAAGAAGAGATCGCATTTGCAATCGCAGAGGATTTGGGCGGGCATCGCATTTGCGATGCATGGCTCGCATTTACGAGATCGCATTTACGAGACTGGCTTCGCAAATGCGAAGCCTGCTGATAAGAACATACCAGCTATTTTTCAAAGTCCAAAAATGCACCCGTGGCCTATCCAAAACTCACCCGAGCCCTCGGGGCTCCAAACCAAATATACACAGAACCTCAAGAACATCCTACAGACTTATTCGTGCGATCAAGTCGCCAAAATAACATCATAAACATCGAATTAAACCTCAAAATCCATGAATTCTTTCAAACTTCATAAAACATCAAATTTTCCAATTTAGGTCCGAATCACGTCAAACGACGTTCGTTTTTCACCAAATTTCACAGGAATGACTTAAACCATATATAAGACTTGTACCGGGCGCCGGAACTAAAATACGGGCCCGATACCAACAAGTTCTAATAAATTTTCATTTCAAATTTCCTTAAATAATTTCAAAAAACAATTTTACAAAAAAAATCATTTCTCGGGCTTGGGACATCGGAATTCGATTCTGGGCATACGCCCATGTCCCATATTTTCCTACGGACCCTCCGGGACCGTCAAATCACGGGTCCGCGCCCGTTTACCCAAAATATTGACCAAGGTCAAATTTATTCATTTTAACATCAAAACTTAGCATTTTTCACAGAATTTCATTTTTAAGCTTTCCGGCTACGCGCCCGGACTGCGCACGCAAATCGAGGCGACTCTAAATGAGGTTTTCAAGGCCTCGGAGACACAGAATTCAATTCAAAACAGGTGATGACCCTTTGGGTCGTCACATAGAAAGTGCCAGCCAGACCTCTGAGCCAGCAGCTGCCCCAGACACAGAGGCACAGACTATACAGGATATCCCCGATGATGGTAGAGGGGGAGATGGTACATCCACGAGTGTTGAGAGATCGAAAAAAAGGGAGATATGGGAGGATAGGTTCGTCAACTTGGCTGCCTTCATTGATTTATGTATGTGGTGTCCAGTGAGATCCTTGACACTTGAGCGACAATTTCTATTAAAGGATTTGGATAAATACAACCTGGTGGTGTTGAGGCAGTTCAGAGAAAGTAATAGTTGGATACGGTTCACTGAGAGAGTTGAAGATTCCAAGGATTACCTCGTCCGAGAGTTCTACGCAAATGTTTCTCACATCAAGAAGGGGATGAAGGTGACTAAAGTACGTAGCCTCAAGGCGAGGTTTGATCAGCACACACTAAACGCGTACTTGGGGTTTGAGGACTTAGAGCCGAAGAAGTATCTGGAGACATGTGCAATGAAAGAAGAAGTTCACCTTGGCTAGCTGAGATCTTAGCACCACCATGGATCATTATTGGGGTTCCCATCCACCGGAGCACATTGAGTTTTGAGGCAAAGGGATGGCAGACATATTTTATGCAGCAGACTTGAACTGTGCCAGAACAAGACTCATTTGCCTCTTCCACGTGTTATTCTTGTGGCTTCTATCATGGTCGGGTACCCAATTAATATGGGTTCCGGGATGTTGGCCAATATTTTGTTGGTAGCACTGCTGTCTAGCTCGGCCTATCCTTATCCAAACACTATCATAGAGTACCTCATTGATGCAAAGGTAGATCCTAGAACTTATGACATCAAGGTGAAGCTGAAGAAGCCATTTGACTGGTATTCACTGATAGATGCTACCAACCCAAAGAAGAGAGCTCAGCCTCCTACCACCATAGACCTGTCTGATGAGCCGGCAATGGTAGTTACTGAGGCAGCTGACATTCCATCTACCATTATCGAGCCCACCTCTAATGTTGTTTCTATGCTCAGATCCTACCACAGCTCCCACGGTAGAGCCTACTCCAGCTCCGAGGCCAGTGCCCATGCCTACAGCTCCATTATCTGCTCTGCGAGCCTCTCAGACATTGGCGAATCTCTCAGACATTGGCGAGTCTCAACAACTAGATGCAGCAGCTACTTCAAAATTTTCTGACATATCTAGTATGGTTGTAGCGCAATCATCTACACAAGCACAATAGGTCTCCTCTAATCTTGATGAAAAGTTGATGAAGATTCTAGAAAACCAGAAGACAATCATGGACACTTTGGTATAGCACTGGTCGGTTATTGAGGAGTTGGCCAAAGAAGTGAAGAAGAGGAGGAAGTCCCCGACAAACAAGAAGTCAGTTGACAAACTCGGGAAGGAGGTGACCAGATTTACGACAGCTGGGGATCTACCTTTTGATATGCTACTTGACCGGCACTAGTCCATCCCAGATCCATTGGCACCATTTGCACCGGTTGCACCAGTTAACCACTCCGAGGAGCCAAATATTACTGCCGACACCGATGAGGCAGTACATGCGATGTTTACCACTCCCACTGTCGCGCCCCTTTTTCTCGCGAAAACGTGTTTTAACGTGTGATAACTCTTTTAAATGGGTATTAAAAGAGAAAAGTCGTCACCCAACAATTTTTAAGGTGAGTTAGGGCACCTATTTGCAAATAACTTTGTTTGACTAGTCAACGCCATCAAAGATTGAGTAAGGGCTCAAATTACCTCAAAGAGAAGGTGTTAGGCACTCTTCGAGGTCCACAACTGTGGTTCTCGGCTGAAGTTTAAACTATGTAGATTAGATAATTAAGCTAGTTGATCAAATAAATAAAGAAAGATGTAGAAGTTGAAAGCTATATTATAACATAAGATTTAACTATATGAAAAAATGATACAAGTCATAAAAAATCACAAGGACTGCACAAAATAGCAATGAGTGGCACATGTTAGCCTCCACACTTAACAACAAAGGCAGACAAACAGATTTCAGGTTATGCTGCAGACAATTTTTTTAGAGGCATTAGAATTATTAGATCTTATAAGCATAATGTCTATTTGATTCCGGTTTCCAGTAATATACAGAAAATACTGTAACTTTTAGGCTAACGTATAGGCATATTAAAGCGTTACAAGTCCTATAGGCACGATTTCTAATTGTTTGCACAATAAGGTAGTGAAACGATCCCAGTTTTCCCAATGGAAATACTTCTTAGGCAAGTGACGGTGTCCTATAGGCGGGATTTTTAGTAGTTGTATAATGAGGCAGTGAAGCCGCTTGAAAACCCAGGATTAGCAACGTCGATAAAAAGATTTTATGCGAATGATAACATCCCATGGGCAGGACTTCTAACAATTGACAATTAGACTGGTTTTATAACACTTTATCCCTATAGGCATGTCATCTAAGTGAGGCGGTATAAAGTAACAGAAAGCAGCTGATCATAAAACCTTATAGTCATGATATATAGATTAGTGAAGGCATGTATTATCGTATCCTATAGGCATTCTATCTAAAAGCGTTGAGTAGTAGATAATGGAAACAAGTGTAGCAATTACTTGAGCCAACATATTTTGACAAGTTAAGTGAAGTGTGTGCATGATTCCAATAGGCATGATTTCTATTAATGTGCAACACACTAAACGAAATAACAAATAAGACATGCTGAATGAAATAGCAAATAGAACATAGACCCTTATAAGCATGTTTTCTACCCTTTCATGCAAGCATAGAATACCTGAACTCCCTATTCATTAATTTCCCCGACATTCATTTTTACAAGTTATTACAGATTGAGATTGAACTAGGTATGGCGACTGGCAAAATTTTACGATCGAGCACGAAGGTATTAGCCATTAATAGCTGCTCTGGCCACTGGCTAGCCTCTTCTTGAGGATGGTCAGTTATCCCAACCTTTCCCACAGCTCATCCAAACATTTACGAGCCCAAAAATAAGCCAAAACTATGCGCAATTAGTTAAACCTAATGTATTAAATGCAGCCATGCAAACTCCAACCCACATAACCCTAAAACCAGTGGAATACCTTCATGGAGAGCCCATCATTAAATGGAAGAAGCAGGAAGTTCAATAATCCATTGCTCAACAAGGACTACAGTTGGCAATGTTGGGAAAATTCTCGTATGGTAAGCCTGTTATTCAAGAGTTTCGTAAATGTATTCCTATACAGTGTGAATTAAAGGGTCCTTGCTCTATTGGATTGATTGAGGACAGCCATGTCCTTATTAAGCTTTCATTAATAGATGATTACATTCATTTATTATTAAATCCAGCATTTTATTTAAAGATACAAGGTGAGATGTGGCAGATGCGATGTACAAAGTGGAATCCCTAGTGGAAACCTAACGAAGAAATGCCTGTTGCTATGGCCTGAATTTCTTTTTAGGACCTTCCACCTAAATATTTAGCAAAGAATTTGTATTCTCACTGGCAAGTGCAATTGGAAGGCCCTTATATGTTGACTTGGCTACTCAGAATGGCACAAGGCTAAGCTGTGCTAAGGTGAAAGTTGAGGTGAATTTACAGTCAAAATTCCCTCGAAGGATCAAAATTATAGAAGAGGAGGATGAGTTTAGGCCAGAGGAGTCTAAATGGATCAAGATTAGGTATGATTATATGCCTAAATTTTGCAAAAGTTGCAAGTAACAAGGCCATAAGGAAGCTAAGTGTTGGGTCATCAATCCTGAGCTTAGGCAATTTGAAGATCAAGGATGGAGAGGTGAAGGAGAAGGAATATATTGGTACTGCAGCTAACTCAACTAAGGTACTCTCTAATGGTAAAGTTTTGGGGAAGCCAGTGGTAAATCAGGCTAGGCAGGAGTGGATGCAAGCAAGGAGCAATAAGTACCAACATGATAATAGAGGTCATTTATTGTACTACAAAAGAGAAGGAGATTGACAATGGAAAAGGGAAGAACAAAGCTGAGGCACTGTCAACAAAAAAACAAGTTTGATGCACTGGAAGTTGAGGAAATTGATCAACCAACACTGAGGATTACTGATGGCAAGGATGATAATACTAGCAAGGCATAACAAAAAAAGCAACAAAGAATTGAAGCCAAAAAGGTTCAGAGAAGAAGTAGGTGATAAATAAGGAAATTACAGCTTCAATCATAAGGATGTTGGAAATACTTCAGTGGCTAAGGAAGGAGTTCCTAATCCTAGTAATACAAGGGCTAGGATGGAGGAAAGTGTTGAAGTTAGGAATGGAAATCCGGGTAGAAATAGGAGCCCTAATCCTAATGCTACTAGGATTAAGGATGCAACCATAAAGGAGAGTATGGTAGACTGGGTTCAAAGGAGCTTTGGTGCACACAAGGAAGCTCTTAACGTTACTTTGAATCATTCATGCCAGGAGATACCTTCTCAAACTTTGGTGGAATCACCTAGGTCAACTGGAGCTACTAGAGGGGAAAGACAACTATAGAGTGATGAAGTACATGAGTTTGAGGACAACTATGTAGCAAATACAAGTATAGGGGTGGATGATCATAGGGACAACACACAGCTAGAACAAGCAGACAAAGGAAATAATATGTCTACAGTAAACCCTAGGTCCCTGGAAATTAGGGTTGAGGATTTTGAGGGGACAAATGATCAGCGACCTATACAACTAATTGGAGCTGATACAGGAACAAAAGAAGAGTCTAGAAACACTGGGGGATCAATTATAGCTTCAACAGGGAAGAAGGATTGCAATGGAGTAGTAAACCCTAGAAGAACTACTCAGGTTTTGGACAATTCTAGGGGTGATTCGGTGGTGGTTTTAGGCAATGAGAAGGTTGGAAATGATAATGTTGATGCCTTAGAGGATACAGTGAGGGAAAATCAAAGATCAGTTGATGGCAAGAATTCTGAGCATAATGGAACAGTTAAAACTGGGAAATTATAACCCAAATATGGGCAGTGTCTATGAACTACAATTTAGGATGATGCAGGAGGTAGTAGAAACTCTGGAGCATCATGATAAGGTGAATGAAGATCAGGCTATTGTAACAAAGGAGTAAGGAGCCTTAGAGCCAATGCCAATGGCTTGTACACCAGCCAATGATCAGATTATGCAGCTTCAGGTCAAAGTACCTTTGAATTCACCTTTGCAGACATTACATGATTTAGTCACACACAATGTGGCACCTGTAGATATGGCTTTCATGGAGCAACAACAAATGGAGGTGGAAGGATATGATGAATCATTTGCAGGAAATTTCAAGCAAGTAGCAAGGGATGCTGATTTGTCCCCTAGAACTAGTGCAAAGGGAGGTAAGAAGGCAAAGAAGCAGACTCAGGCTAAAGAACCACTTCAACCTATAAGAATCATGCATAAGAGGGCAGCTTCACAAATGAAATGATGATCAAGGCCTTGATTTGGAATATTAGATCTGTCAATACTCAGCAGGCCTTCCCTAGTGTGATCAATACGCAAAGAGAGCACAATTTCTTTGTCATTGCTTTGATGGAGCCATTTCAAAAAAAAGGTTACATACAAAGGTATAAGAGAAGATTAAATTTGGAGTCTGCCTTTTCAAATATGAATGGGAAGATATGGTTATTTTTTGATGTTGTGGTGGAGTGGGAATTGATTGTGAAAACTGAACAACATGTGATTGTCAAAGTATTTCACCATGACTTTGGGAAGCGTATCATGATGACTTTTGTGTATGCAAAGTGTTCATCTATAGAGAGATTGGAGTTGTGGGATAACCTATGGTATCCGGCAATTGATATGGAACTTCCTTGGTTAGTAGTAGGGGACTTTAATGTGGTGCTACATAAAGATGAAAAGATAGGGGGATTACCAGTTCATCCTCTTGAATATGAGGATTTTGCATTCTGTGTCAATTCTTGTGGGCTGCTTGATCAAGGATATAAAGGAAGTCATTTTACATGGTGGAATGGAAGACCTAATACTGAGTGTATATTTAAGAAATTGGATAGGATCTTTGTTAATTTGCCATTCCAAAATATGCTACCTACAATTGAAGTTGAACATTTGATTAGGACAGGCTCAGAACATGCTCCATTGCTTATGACTTGTGGGGAGAAAACTACAAACTTTGTCAAGCCTTTCAGATTCTTGAATTTATGGACAAAACATGCTTACATTCAAGGAGGTGGTGAAGCAGAATTGGGAGGCGGATTTCATTGGAGATCCATTTCTAATGTTCAAGCATAAACTGAAGAAAGTGAAGGCAGCTTTATCTAAATTGAGCAAGGACACCTTTGGAGTCATTTTCAAGCAACTGGCTATCCCAGAAGACATTGTAAAGGTTAAGTAAATGTTGTTTGAGGAGGAGCCAACTATTGAGAATAGAATAATTCTTCAACAAGCCTGGGCAGAATTGAAAAAAATACTTGAGTATAGAGGAGAAATAATGGAAGCAAAAAGCTGGGATGACATGGTTTGCCGAGGGTGATAGGAACACCAATTTCTTTCACAATCATGTCAATGGCAAAAGGAAGAAGTTGCAACTGAAAAGGATCCATAATGGAGATGGCAATTGGCTAGAAGAGCAGGAAGAAATGACCAATGCTGCAGTTGAATTTTATCACAGATAGTTCATTAATGAAGGTGATCCCATAGATTTTTCAATGCTTGAGAATGTACCTTCTATGGTAACTTTGGAGCAGAATTTGGAATTATGTAGATTTCCAACCCTAGAGGAAGTCAAGGCTGCAGTATTTGAGCTAAGTAGAGATAGTGCGAGTGGTCCTGATGGATTTACTGGACTATTTTATCAAGAATGCTGGGATGTAATTGGTTATGACATACATAATTTGGTACTTTATTTCTATGGTGGTGTTGCTTTGCCTAAGTCTATCACTCATACTAATTTCGTATTGATACCAAAGAAGCCTAGAGTGCAGACTTTATCATACTTAAGACCTATAAGTTTGAGTAATTTCATCAATAAGGTACTGTCCAGAGTTCTACATGATATATTGGATAAATTCTTGCCTTCTTTAATATCATCTAACCAGTTTGGATTTGTGAAATGGAGGAGTATATTTGAGAACATTCTACTCACTCAAGAGATTGTTACTGGCATAAGATTGAGAGGCAAGCCTGCCAATATTGTCATAAAGCTGGATATGACTAAGGCATATGATAGAGTTTCATAGAGGTTTTTGCTACATATATTGAGGAAAATGGGATTTGGTGAACACTTTATTAACATGATATGGAGTTTATTGTCTAATAAATGGTATTCCGTATTGGTGAATGGCCAGTCTTCAGGGTTCTTCAAATATTCCAGAGGAATTAAGCAAGGAGATCCATTGTCTCCTGCTTCGTTCATCTTTATCTACTAAGGTGCTATCTAGATCTTTAAACAAGCTGTTTGAGGAAAAATCATTTGTAGGATTTTGGATGCCAAAGTGGACCGATCCAGTAAATCATCTTGCATATGCTGATGACACCATCATATTTGCATCAGCACATCCAGAATCCTTGAAGAAGATCATGGAAGTATTGAATGATTATGAGAAGACTTCACGCCAGTTGATCAACAAAGCAAAAAGCTCATCATATATGCATTCTAAGGCAGCCAATGCATTGTTCCAAACATTTGGTGATATCACAAGACTTGGGTGCATTTCCTTTTACATATCTTGGGTGCCCTATATTCTATACAAGGAGAATAAAGGATTATTATGATGATCTCGTTAAGAAAGTGAAGGCAAAGTTACATTCATGGAAAGGAAAGTTTCTATCTTTTGGAGGCAAGGCTACCTTGATAAGCAGTGTTCTTCAGAGTATGCCTATTCATATCCTATCAGTTTTGGATCCACCTAAGAACATTATAGACCATTTGCACAAATTGTTTGCAAGATTCTTTTGGAGCACAAAGGAGGAAGGGAGAAGTAGGCACTGGCATCTTGGAAGAATTTGTGTCTTCCAAAGGAGGAGTGAGGACTAGATTTCAGATCCTTATTTGATGTGTCCAAGGCACTATTTGAAAAATTATGGTGGAGATTTAGGACCACAAAGTCTTTGTGGTCAAATTTCATGTGGAAGAAGTACTGCAAAAAGGAATTGCCTGCAGTTGTACAGCTTAGGAAAGGATCACATATTTGGAGAAAAATGTTGCATGCTAGACAAGAAATGGAGCATGAGATCTGGTGGGAGATGAAGGAAGGAACCACCAATGTTTGGCATGAAAACTGGACAGATCTAGGAGCCTTATATCATCTAGTACCTCCAGATTTTCACATTAATGAAGAGCTGGAAGAGGTTAATGAATTGAGGCAAGAAGATGGATGGATGAGGAGCTGATAGACCAAACAAGTACAGTTTGAAAGTACTGATGGATTTTGGGATAGACCTTGGTAGAAACCTACTGGTTCAGGCAGATTTAGTATGAGCAGTGCTTGGCAATTGGTGAGACATAGGGCAAATCCAAATCCGGAATTCAAGAACATGTGGATCAAGGGCTAACCATTCAAGATATCATTCTTCTTATGGAGATTATGGAGGTTGAAACTGTTCACTAATGACATGTGGAAATGGCAGGGCTACATATGTATGTCCAGGTGTTGGTGTTGTCAAAACCCTCAGGAGGAATCATTTGATCACCTATTCTTGACAGAAACTACAGCTACTAGGGTTTGAGAACATTTCTAGGTGCAGTTGGAATCAATGTTCCATTGATTCAAGTTAAGCAGGTAATTAGAGCATGGTAGAATGCTGATTATTGTCCAAACCTGAAACCATTATATCAGGCAGCTCCAACAATTATAACTTGGGAATTATGGAAGATGAGAAACAACAACAGGAATAGGGGATCAGTTTCAGTTCATAGGGTTATCCATGAGATGAACAAGACACTACATTTTTTGGCAAAGACTAGGTACAGTTGGCTGCGTTGTATACCTTTTCTTTGGCCGGATATAATCACATATTTAGAGGGTTACAAGCCTATTATTGTGACTAAAAGAATAGCATAGCAATTTCCATACGATGGCTGGTACAAGTGTAATACAGATGGGGCTTCAAGAGGCAACCATGGTCCTAGTGCTGCTGGTTTTTGTGTGAGTGATAGTGCAGGGGATTTGGTGTATGCTAGGGCACAACAATTGGAGGAAACTACTAATATAGTGGCTGAATCTAGGGCAATCACAGATAGACTGCATTACTGTGTGGAGCATGACCTACATCCTCTTATACTAGAAACTGGTTCACTTGGTATGAAGAAGATTATAGAAGGAGAATGGGATCCTCCATGGTGCATTGTAGTAGAGGTTAAGAGGATTAAGGAGATGAAAAAGGAGTTCAATGTGATATTCCAACATGTTTTAAGGGGGGGAAACACTGTGGTAGATTTTTTAGCTAACATTATTTTCTCTTTTGCAGGTACAATTCAGTTTAATTCCTTCTCTGAACTGCCTAGTGCAAGGAGGAGATTGATCAATATTGATAAATTACAAATTCCTAATTTAAGGGTTAGGATAGCCAAAAGAAAAGCACAAGATTGATGGCTAGGTATGTTAATGAAATATCTACCGCTGCTTATTGTCTAGCTGGTATGTGGTTCTGTATATTACTAGGTCACTTTCCAGTTGTATTGGCATGATGGCATACTCAATCTGATAGTGAGCTAGGGATGTATGGAACAATTCCTAAAAGCGGGCAGTTGGTTTTTATACGAATGGGATCACAAGGAGTCTTAATCTTTACTACAAACTTGCAACTATTGATAGTGATTTCAGAAGATACAAATGGTATAGCCCTACAGGAATCTAGCAATTGCCTGTTATTTTTTATTGATGGCCTAGGTGTTGTTATGGCATTTTCCAATGGTATTGGCATGTTTACTTGCCCAACCTGGAGATGTTATGGCAGGACTTGGGATATGTTTGTAATGCGGCAATAGGCAACTGGCTCTATGGTAGCATTGATATTCCAGGCGATGTTAAGACAATTCTCAGTGATATTGCCGAGTCCACATTCTGGAAGTGTTATGGCAATGTCTGGAGCCTGTTTGATATGCAGGTCCTGACATACTACACCTTGAAGGCCAGAAAACTAAAATGCAGGTTCATATTAATTGGAATCACATGCTACTTAAGAGGAATGCGAAGATGGCTGATCAAAACAGTGAGGCTTACTTATACAACTTATGCATATTGCTTAGATGTTTGGACCGTCCCAGAAGTTGTTGGTGTTGATTGGAGATTCACATTTGCCTTGTCCTTTGGAACAAAAATGTTGGCGCCTGGTGGGAGCGTTAGAGGTGCTACATTGAGGTTTTACAATTGGCTTATGGATACACACACCACCTTATGTTGGGAGTTGCCAGTTCTATCTCTGTAATAGCTAGCATTTATGGCTATTTTAGTTTTAGATTAGTTGTTTTCATCTTTGAGATTGGACATATTGTAAACATTGGATTCAAGTTTTTGGACTATTATTTATATATTAGCCACTAGTGTCTAGTGGTATATTTTCTTAAAAAAAGTTATTACAGACCCTAGTGAATAATTACAGGCACGAACACGAATATACAATGACCCAGTAATACATCTGGGCCTTCAAAAAGGTTTAGAACTCCATATGGACTGCAGGCCCAAACTCCAGGTGCAAACAGTGTTCTTCAGACTTCCAGTACCAAAGCAGCCCAAACGAATAATTTCATACCCAAAAGGATGCTAAGCTTAGCTATATATGTGACACTGTAGACAGAGTTAATTGAACAGCATTGAAGATTAAAACACTCGGTCCTTAAACTGTGACCAGCAACAATTCTAACCAAGACTGCTAGACGATCATACTAAATCAAAAGGCACATAAAGCACATATGAGGCAAGGTTTGTGCTTGTCACTCCAGAAATAGAGTTTAAGAGCAACAGTATTTCAAACAAAGTTCCAGAACAAAGCCTAGTCCAAAACCATCTTAAGGAACCTAAAGCAAGACTTTGAACTTGAAAATATAGCAGTGTCATGGGCAAGACCAGTAAGATACAGACTAAACATGAAAACTTCAACATAAATGCCTAATGAGAAAAAATAATTTGCAGAGCTTAACATATAAAGCAAACCTAGCTTATTAATAAGTGAGCATTCAGATGAGAAGAGGCTGACTTTCAGGTAAGTAAAGTAAGCAGGCATCATGTAAAGAAGAGTAAAAAAGGCAGGGATTGAAATTCATCCTAGGGGTCTCAAATGACTGGTGAGCACAACATATCAAAGCAAAGAACAAGTCTGCCTTGGCATTGCAACAATACTCCTATATAGAAGACAGATGATCACAAGTTGGCTTCAGGGAATGGCAGGTGTACATAGAAGATTTAGCATAGACATGTTTCAATAGGTTCTAGGCACGCATTAATTTTCTAGGAGATTCCAAGTCATGTTTCAAGATGAATAATAGTCTTGAATAGTCAACTAGGCTTAAACGTGGAGACAAGTATTGGTCATCTACAATAGGCAAGCATTGAGGCAAATAATGTCAAGGAAAAGCGTACTAGGCTAAGTATTCATACAATTTCATCCCATAGTTACAGGAGGACAGCAGGTGATGTATAAGGGATTCAACAAGGAGAAACACTTCTGGACAGGCAAAATTTCCCAGAAATCCAAACAAAATTTGATAAACATTAATAAGATTTAGTTGCAAGCCAAGTAAACATCATGTATCACTTAGCAAAAACTCAGAATTAAAGCAGGCTTGAACTAGCATGATATTAAACACCCAGAGAAAAGCACACAATCAGAGAGTAATGAAATTGCGAGAGTATAAGGTACTAACCAGTTGCAAACAAACTAAACAATGGATGAAGAACACAAAAATCTCAAGAATAGCTGTGTTTACTGAAGACCAATGAAACCCCAATTCCCCAGTTCTTTAGAGTTCACAGGACCCTCGAAATGGACCCCGAGCAGTGCTTGCACTAGAGGAAGGTGAATAGAATCCGGTGGCCTTGGCTTTCAGCCGGCTAAGAGCTCAAGTTTTAGAATATATAGAATAAGTGAGAGTGAGAGAATAATCATGACTAAGGTCTGTCTAAAGGGAATCAGGAGAGGGGTTTATATAGTAGTAAAATTCAAACGAACAAACAAGGAAAACAGTCAATCAAGCATAATAAAAGAAAAATTATCGTTGAAAAAATAAATTTTGAATCAGATTAGGAGAAAACCCAAACGAACCCTAGCTCGGCATAAGTCAAAAATCGACCAAAGATCTTGGAGAATTGGCCCCATATCACCTTGCTATGAATGTATACAGACAAAATACCATCTAGATCTTGAAGATTGAAAACGATTGCACATGATTCAGGGTCTGGTACTTGAAAAAGATAGGCAAGTACTAGGTGATACCATAATCGTCTAAGTAACAAAGAGACAGAGCATATATGGAAAGAAAATTATGGGGGTATTGCGTATTAAGGTCAGAATCGGAGAGGATTAAGGGATATCGCGGCTAGGGTTTCTCATAGAAGAACATAATAGAGAGGATTCAAGGGCGGCTACTAGGCGAAAATGTCTCTGGGGTGTAGGTTAGGGAGATATAGGGAAAGAGGAAGGGCTACTGTGGGCCGTTGATCATTTTAGATCAACGGCCATGATCAGAAGGGGAGCTGGGCGGGTCGTTTAAATAGGTCGCGATTGGGTTATTTAGGCCTCATTTGTTTGCACTTAATGGAGGTCTGAATCTTAATCATTCAGATCTGAGACATTAAGTGTGTTTGTTTTTAAAGTCTGAATCTTAATTATTCAGATCTTGATCATTAAGTGTGTTTGTTTTTTTTTTACTTCACAACCACTTAATGGGTCTTAATAGGTCTGTATGATTGAGATCTATAACAGAGACTTAATTTCATTAAGATCCTATCATATATTCATTATTAACTGGCGCCACCGCCTATCATTATCAACAACCACCATGCCGCCGCCGCCACCACCACCATCATCCTCAATCATAGCCGCCACCTTTATCGACCATCATCACCCACTATCCCCATCACTCTGACCACCATCATTCTCCCCCACAATCAACACTCATCCACCTCAACTACCACAACTGACCACCCCATCACCATCAACAACCACAGCCGATACTGCCCATCATTATAACCTACCACCACCCACACACCACCTTCCTCAGTCACAATTACTACCACCACCCGCCATTATTAACTATCACTAACCACCACCACCACCATCCTCAATCATAATCGCCACCACTGCCAATCACTACTAGCTACTAGCATGAACCACCATTATCAACCAAAACTACCACCAACCACCACCTCTAGTCGGTATTCACCCGTTAGCCATCATCACCAACAACTATCATATTTTAAAAAACTATGTATTTTATTGATAGAATATTAGATTAGTTATTTCATTTGAATTTTATATTTATTAATTTTCAAATAAAGATAAATTTTATACATTCAGATGTTAAAAATCAAACAGTCTTAATATATTCAGATGTGTATCCAGATCTTAATACACATCTTAATATATTCAGATGTGTATTCAGATTCAGATGTCTTAATCCTAATACACGTCTTGATATTCAGATGTGTATTCAGATTCAGACGTCCTAATATTAAAAAAAATAAATGAGGCCTTAGAGAGGGTCGTTTGGTTTGGGTTAGGGGTGTTGGGCTGGCAATTTGGGCCAAATATTGGTAAAAAAATTATCCCTATGTCGGGTCTATAAATTAACTATACAAAATTTATTTATTTTTAAAAATTTATAAAAAATAATTAAAATATTACTTATGCAATAAGATGATTAAAAATAATAACTTAATATTATAAAAATACAAAAGTGCAATTTTAGCATGAATAGTGTAATAAATATAATTATTTGTAGAATAGAGGCTATTATTGCAAAATTATACAAATAGCTCAAAAATACAAATATAATTATATGAAATGAAGTAAAAATATTATAAAAATTGGTGATGATGCAAACGCGATATTTTCAAAATATACATGATATTTATAAAATATGAGGGCTAAATTGGGTATCAACACCCGCCACGCCCAGATATAATTTATAAAATATGAGGGCAAAATTGGGTATCAACACCCGCCACGCCCAGATATGATGATGATGAGATACAATTGGTTGACCCAACCGGAGATGATGTTGCTAGGGACACTGAGATGTCCAAGGATCCTTAGGGAGTTTTCTTCACCCTCTCTCCTTTCACTCTTATTTTGTTAAGCATTGGAGACCATGCTTAGTTTTATTCAGGAGGGGGTGGAGTCTATTTGATTTGACATTAACTCATTTTGGTACATTTGGCCTGTAATAATTGGATGATTCTATTCCTTTTTCGTATTTGTAGTTTATCTATCTTTAGTAGTTATTGTTCATTAGCTTCTTTATTTCTCCACTTTAGTTCTTGTTTTGTTAGTAGCTTCTTTTTATGTTTTCGTAGATAATAAGCCTTCGGTTATCTTAATGCCACAATTCTATCCAAAGGTAGTTTTGTGTAAACGGGGTAACTCATCCCAACGACGGAAGGCGTGACAACCATCATAAAGGAATGAGTCCATTTTTCTGTTTAGGTAATAATAATAGTAGTAATAATGAATAAAAGGCCTAATCAAGTCATTCTCGAAAAAGTTACTCATGTTTCATTTGATACCAACACACTTAACTATGTGCTTATGGTTTGAAACAAAGTTTTTGAAAGAAAATAGCTCTAGTTAGTGACTTTGAGACTCTTGAGTTGACTTTGGTAATAATCAAGTGGTTAATAGGACCTTAGTAATCTTTAACTTGATTGTCGTTGTTGTAGGCTCTCCACTCTATCCTCTTTTACGGTCTAGTTGCATGAGGGGTGAGGTGATTTATTGCTAGTCCAAGAATCCGTGCGTAAGGTGTAGAACTTACCCCGAATGTGCTTCAAGGCGAAATCCTAAATTTTACTTGGTTTGACAATTGATTATAGGCTTTCCTTGGCCCGTTTTGACCTTCTTTAGCCAACAAATGTCGTTATCCCTAGTCAATCCCCTCGATCCTTTAGCCTTTCTCGTTTGACAACCATTATATAAGCCTTTACCCGTTTTGTTATGATCCTCTCTTCGCACCCGAACGTTCCTTAACACTCTTGTGAAACAAGTGTCTTAAAGAATAAGTTTGGGGGAGAGTTGAGTAATTTGAAAGAGGTATCAAGGCACAGAAAGAGAAAAGAAATGATCTCTATGAAAAGAGAAGGCAAGAAAAGAAAAAGAACAAAAAGAAAAATTCAAAAGAGAAAATAAGTGGAAGGGTTGATGGATTCAAAAGAGGTAATGATCCCTAACATGAGCATCGCGGGAGAAAAAGAATGAGATGAACAAGAAAGAGTGATGTCAAGTCTCTTTAGCCCCCAATAAAAAAAGAATGCCTCTAAGAATTGGTAATTGCTAGCCATGAAATAAAAATATGGAGTGCTTAAGGAAAGGTGTAACCTCTTACCCATATGGTATCCTATCCTAATCCTAAAGCCTTCATTACAAGCCTTCATTGAACCGAGTAAGCTTACATTGGTGGTGATCCACATGAGGGGCAAGCCTATGGCACTTGAAGCCGTACTTGGACATTCTCTTGTGAGAGAAGAGTGAACCTTTCATGAATCTTAAAATGGAGTGCTAGCCTTTGAAGTGAGCTTTGCAAATGGAAGGTATAGGAAGAAAAGTTTGGAGCCCACCATGACCTACATGATAGTACAAGAGTCCTTGATGAGTAAAATCAATTCTTGAAGCTCAAATGTCACATTAGAGCTATATGTGCATGATAGTTGACTTGTCACATTGTTGAAAATGCATTAGTAGTATGGATAATTGTTGGTCCCAACTGAGTATGAATGGCTCACCATTGACTCGCTGTAATGACCTTTCACTTTGAGGAGGTGAGAACTAATCTATTTGCTTGAGGACAATCAAAGACTTAAGTTTTGGGGAGTTGATAAGTATGGATTTTACCACTTAGTAGTGCCTTATTACTTTTGTTTTAGTCCAAATGTATTGATTTATGTTCCCAAAACTAATGAAAGTATGCAAATTGCAGGAATGTTGGAGATATGTGTTCAACTGAAGAAATTCAACTCAAAAAGGAGTGTTCTGACTCACAAGGCAAGAAGGGGCGCAACTGACCAGAAGTGTGGTCCGCAGAAGCAAATGCGGACAGCAGAATTCTCCCTCCGGCCACAGTTCTGATGTAGAAGCCCATAAGTAAAGGAAATAGAAGTGTGGACCACATACAATATGTGCGACTGCTGAATCTAGTCGCACTGACAATAATTCAAAAAGTTCAGAGAGTGTGCATAATGACCAAGACTAAAGACTTGCCTGAAGTGTGGACGACACATAAATTGTGCATCCGGGGAAGCTGAAGTGCAGCCGCAGATCAATTGTGCAGCTACAGAACCTATCCCTTGTAGATTCATGCAATGTGTGGACCACAGATGGAATCGTACGACTACAGAACCTCCCGAGGGGCATTATTGTCAGTAAAATTTGAGCCACTATAAATAGATAGGAATCACATTTAGGTCAAGATTTGAAGTTCTTAGTTGTAGCCGTTGTAGTTTACCATTTTGGATAATTTTGGATCATTTTGGAATAAAAATATTATAGTTTAGAATTAATGGTTGCAAACATTGATTCATACCTTTTAACTTTGTCTTTACTTGAGAAAGAGGGACCTAGAATAGGAAAAATTGGCTAACAGGAAATTGGTCTAGTTAAGGACTTGACTAGCGTAAATAAAGGGTTTGAACTAGAGATAGGGAAAATCCGACTTGAGATCATATCAACTATTTAGCTTGATACCCATTTGGGCTTGAGAAAGCCAGATTGGGGAAAATCACTCTATGATCGAGAGGTATTGAGTGGGTAACATAGAGTTGAGAGCTATAATACACCCCAATCAATGAAACAAGTCTCAACCTAATTAACCCATTAGGCGAACACCTAGGCGAAGGTTACATCCCTAGGTTTTTTACCAATTTGAAAACAACCAAAAACAATTAGTCAATTGCTAGTATTATTTCTCTAATTGAGCATTGACAGTGTAGTTATCGAAGTGATTTGCAAAACTAATTTTATTGGAAGTGTATTTAAGTTGTTTCGTCTTCACACATCAAGTATACACTCTGACACCCATTGTTAGCTCCCTGAGAAAATCGACTCCGACTCATAGTTGGGTATTATTCTTCCAACGACCTCTTCCACTCATTGTTGAATGTGGATTGGGAGTGGATCAATACCTCAAACTCAATATGGTCCTTCCCAATTCAGAATTAATTTCCATGCATTTACTGCATGTGTTGACTGAAATAACTACTTAAGGAAAAATCTTCCAATCTTAAAGTATCGAAGATAGCTCTTCAATTGTAAATCGCTCAATCCTTTGCTTTTGCGTTGTTATCCGTATAAAAGCTTCCCTTCGTTCTTTTATCAAATCCAAATTTGTATGAAGTTCTTACTCATTGGATAATTCATTTGTATGTTCAAACTTCAGGCTTGGCTCTCCTATTTCCACTGGAATTAATGTCGTAGTGCCATAAATAAGTGAAAATGGAGTTTTTTCCGTGCTTATTTTGTTGTCCTATAGGCCCATAACACTCCGGGTAGCACTTCAGGCCACCTGCCTTTTGGTTATTCCAAACATATCTTTACACTGTTGACAATAATTTTATTTGTCGACTCTGCTTGTCCATTAGCTATAGGATAATATGGTGCCGAAGTAATCTGTTTAATTTTTCGTCCTTTGAAAAAGTCGGTGACCCTTGCTTCCACGAGTTGTAGCCCATTATCACATACGATAACACTTGGAACTCCGAATCTATAAATTAGATTCCTCCAAATGAATTGGATAACTTCATTTTCTCGCACCTGGTTAAAGGAACTTGCTTGCACTCACTTAGAAAACTAATAGTTAAAATTAATAAAAATCGTATATTTCATGGTGCTTGTGACTGAGGACCTACAATATCCATTTCCCACTTCATAAATGTCACGGCCCAACTTTCCCTCCGTTTGGGTATCGTGATGGCACCTAGTCTTAAGGACTAGGTAAGCCTAATAATTGCAGAATAACACAATAAATAATAACATCTAAAATTCTTCTAAAATAAATCCTTTATACAATGAGCATCTTCCCAAAACCCGGTAGTACAAGTCATATGCTCTACGGAGTTTTGCAACCATTTCTAAACACAACCGTATGGAAATAAGTACAGCAGTGTGAATATAAAATAGGAAAGTGACTCCGAAGCCTGCGAACGCAGCAGCAGGGCTACCTTGAGTCTCCTCGGCAAGAATCCGCACAGCTACTAGCGAACAATACCTGGATCTGCACAAAAAAATATGTAGAAGTGTAGTATGAGCACACCACAGCGGTGCCCAGTAAGTATCATGACTAACCTCGATGGAGTAGTGACGAGGAACAGTCAAGATACCTACTGGTCTAATATTCAGAACATGATATTTATATAAAGACTACGCGGTACGACTAACAATACAGTAATTAAAAATAAGGAGAGAAAGTAGCAAGTACTCAGGGGAACACCATAAGGAAAACACGGAAAGGTAAGCGAGAATACACCCAAATCCGAAATCACAAATACAGTAAAGACAAGTCATAACTCAACAACTCCGATATTTTTTACCTTAAGTCTTAACCAGCAAGCGTCAATCAAATAGTCAACCTTTCAAATGATAAAAAAATGTTTCGAAATATACTTCATTCAAATAAATGTTCTTTTCAAAAAGAGTTCTTTCAAAACAAATGCTTTTCGAATATAATCTTTTCAAATAGATAACCTTCGCATGTCAGTCACCCTGTGACACCTCATCTCATAATCATACGGTACGGGTCTCAATACCTGAACCCTAACACTTGGCATCCTATGCCCTCATCACACCTCCTGATCATACTGACAACTCACATGCCCCAAAAGAGTCATTCTCACATGGAAGTCAAAGAACAAGGGTGTGCGTCTATACTCAGAAATCTCAAAGAGCCTCCTACCCGATAAGGGTGATTAACCATGTGTATGCTTGTGCAAGTGTCCTAACATAGTTCATACAAACTAGTAAGTATAAGGAATAGAACGGACAACACCTATAATGTTTACACAGGGATAGGATCAATGAAACATCAGCTCAGAACGCAATGATTTTTAACAGGGGACCTCCCAGGATATCGTCCCGTAGTCCCAAACGTAAATACTCGGGAATCTCTCAGTATCCCGGGGATCTCTCAGTATCCTCAATATATGTGCTGGGGATCTCTCGGTATCCCGAGGATCTCTTAGTATCCTCAATATATGTGTTGGGGATCTCTCGGTATCCCGAGAATCTCTTAGTATCCTCAATATATGTGCTGGGGATCTCTCGGTACCCCGCACTACAATCCAAATCAACATACGTGTACAGAGGAATCTCCCGCGTGCAGTCACGTAGTCCCAAATGTAAATATCCAGTACAGGAGAATCTCCCGGGTGCAGTCCCGTAGTCCCAAAAGTAAATATGCAGGGATCCCCCGGAATACCGATCCGTAGTCCCAAAGTAAACATGCAGCGCATCCAACAAAACAACAGTCACAACACAACAGAAAGTCCGTACATTACCACAATACATAAAACAACAACAATGACAATAATACAAGGTAAGACAAGTAAATCAACTTAAGGACTGTAAATCACAAGGAAACGGCAAAACCAGCTCACAAGGAATAACCACAGAAAAGAATGCTGGCATAAAGGGAACAGTTCAACAATGGGAAAACTAATATATACCGATCCCACAACATACAAGTCAATAACAAGGAAATCAACACGAGTCAAATAGTCCCAAATAAGGGCAAGTAAACAAGGACATAGGTTATCTAACTTCGTTTAAGATTGGACAATTTAGAGGATATTCGACAATTTAATTAAGGAAAGATGATCTTTAGCTCCACTTAAGACTAAACAAATTTTAGAAAGGATAATGATGATTCTCAAATAAGACAACACCTATGAAAAAGATAGCATAACAATAGGAGATGCGAAATTCTTCAATTTAATCAAATAGGAGTCAATTAGGCAATAAGAGTGAATCATAAAGCAATTAATTCCAATTAAGCATGTAGAGGTGAAACTGGTAAATAGGAAACTCAGTCATGTCAAGAACACATTCATCCACAGTGAATATAAAGACCTAAGAACCCTAAAAGGCCAATTTTCCACAAATAAGTCCGAGCACGCACTCGTCACCTCGCGTACACGAACTACAATCAACATAGAAGACTCAAATCCTAAGGGAAAGTTCCCCCACACAAGGCTAGGCAAGATACTCACCTTAATCCGGCCAATTCAATACTCAATTTAGCTTTTCCTGTACCAATTCATCAACGCTCGGCTCAATCTAGCCAAAAACGACTTGAATACATCTAACAATGCAAGAGAAAACAATTCCAATTAACAAAACTATGATTCTTATACAATTTGCAAAAAGTCAACAAAAGTCAACTCCCCGTTCCCGCACCTCGGAACCCGATAAAATTTACAAAACCTAACACCCATTCCACTACGAGTTCACCCATACAAAAATTATCAAATTCCGATACCATTTGGTCCTTCAAATCATCATTTTACATTTTTGAAGGACTTTACAATTTTTCCCCAAATTCCATCCCAAATCAAGAATCAAATGATGAATTCAATGATAGATTCATGTATTTTAGCTAAATCCGAGTTAGAATCACTTACCCCGATGAATTTCTTGAAAAACCTTAAAATATCGCCAAGATCCGAGATCTCTAGGTCAAAATATAAAATAAAACCCCAAATCTCGTATTTATAATGCACCTTCCAGATTCCCTCACTGCTGACCGCGGAAAATCACCGTTGACCGCGGTAAATCCACCGCTGCAACGGAAAATGTTGACTGCAGTGACAGGCTTTAGTATTTTGGCCATACCTTTCTCTACAGATGTCCAAATAATGCTTTCTTTACCTTTCTGGAAACTAAACACGAAGAGCTATAACTTTTGTTTTTGAATCATCTCCAAATTCCTTGTAGATCAAAAGATACCGAAGTCGGACCAACGACCTGCGGATTCTTCATGACCGTGGACTACGAAAAAACCTCCGCCTCAGCGATAAGACCACCGCCCCAGCAGAAATTCCTTCGCCCCCAGCGAAGATTTAAGCATCAGAACCTTTCCCTATGTTCCGGAATGTCCGGACTCGCTCAAAACTCATTCGAAACACACCCGAGGCCCCCAGGACCTCAACCAAATGTACCAACACATCCCATAACATCACAAAAATTTAGTCGAGCCTTCAAATTACTAGAAACAACACCAAAAACACCAAATCCACCTCGGGTTCAAGCCTAAGGACTTAGAAACTTTCAAATTCCACAAACAACGTCGAAACCTATCAAATCAAGTCCGATTGACGCCAAATTTTGCACGCAAGTCATAAATGACATAATTGAACTATTCCAACTCCTTGACTCGGATTTTGATATCGATATCAAAAAGTCAACCCCTGGTCAAACTTCCTAACCTCAACTTCTTATTTTCGTCATTTCAAGCCTAATTAAACTACAAACTTGCAAATAATTTTCCGAGCATGCTCCTAAGTCAAAAATCACCATACGGGGCAATTGGAATCATCAAAAATTCATTCCGGAGCCGTTTACTCAATTCTGTTCAAATTCTCATCGCTTAAGCTTACAAAACTAGAATCCTTCTTCCAATTTGACTCCAAATCCCCCGATAACTGAATTCAACCACGCACTTGAGTCGATACACATAATATGAAGCTATTCAAGACCTTACGCTACTGAACGGAGCTTAAATTCTCAAAACGACCGGACGGGTTGATACAATAAATGTCCACGGTGCGATGATAGTATGGAGAAACTCTGCCGGTTGATTCATATAATTTGCATACTGTTGGAATTTGTCGCACCTTTTTACAAAATTTTCTGCTTCGTCTTCCATTTTGGCCAGTAATACTCTGTTCTTATTAGCGTTTTCATTAGTGACCTTCCACCAACATGATTTTTACAATGTCCTTCACGTACCTCCCGCATTACGTATTTAGTTTGTGAGGGTCCAATGCATCAAGCTAAAGGTCCACCAAACATCTTTCGATATAAATTTCCTTCTATTAAACAGTATCGAGCTGCATTTATTCACAGCAATATTGATTATTTTTTATCCTCGGGTAATATTCCACACAGTAGATAATTCACAAATTCATTTCTCCAATCACATGTTAAATTATTAAAACTTACCTCATTCCTGGTTTGATCGAGTGCTGAGTGAAATAGGTATACAACAATTGTATTTTCCATATTTGACACATCGTCTACTGATCCCACATTTGCTAATGCATCAGCCTCCCCATTTTTCTCTCTTAGAATTTGAATTGCTTTCTACACTCAGAACTGACGCAATAACTCCCGCACTTTTTCCAAGTATTGTTGTATTTGTCTTTCTCTAGCCACGTAATTCCCTAGCGTTTGATTTACAACAAGTTTTGAATCGCTTTTGATTTAACCTTATGAATTTCCATCTCTATTTCAAGTTCTAAAGCTGTAATCACTACCTCATATTTGGCTTCATTGTCAGTTATAGGGTGACATTTTATAGCTTGTCTAATAATTTCTCCTGAAGGTGAAATTAATACAATACACAAACCTGCTCCTTTTTAGATTTAAAAATCCATCAGTATATAATGTCCAAGTTCCCATATTAGATCTGGTAAATATTTGTACCACATTTTCAGCTCCAGAAAGAAAACTCGAACTGTAATCTGCTCCGAAATCCGCTAGTACCTGTGACTTTATGGCAGTTTGTGGCTATTAAACAATATCATATTCACTAAGTTCTATTTCCCATTTAGCTAACCTTCCTAATAATTCATGTTTGGTACATTATTTCTTAATGGAAAAGTGGTTACAATCGAAATAGGATGGCATTCAAAATAAGGTCGTAGCTTTCTTGATGCCATTATTAATGCTAGTGCTAGTTTTTCTAGAGGGTGTCCTGTCTCAGTATCAGACAAAGACTTACTAACATAGTAAATTGGACATTGCGTAGTTTTTTCTTCTCGCACCAATACCGCGTTTACTGCTACTTCTGATATGACTAAGTAGATAAGTAATCTCTCACCATCCCTTGGCTTTGACAACAGATGCGGTTTTGACAGATATGCTCTCAAATCTCTCAAAGCTTGTTGAAAGTCATCATTCCATTCAAATTGATTTTTTTTTTCAATAACGAGAAGAATTTAAAATACTTCTCTGAGGATCTAGATATGAATCTACCTAGCGCTGCTACTCTCCCTATTAGCCTTTGTACTTCCATTTTGCTCATGAGCATATTCGGTATCTCTTCGATCACTTTAATCTGAGCCAGATTTTTGATCCCCTTGTTAGAGACAGAGAAATCCAAAAAATTTATCTGAGGCTACGCCAAAGGCGCATTTCTCAAGTTTAGCTTCATGTTATACTTGTGAAGTATGTGAAGGTTTCATTCAAATGCTTGAGATAATCTTCTATTTGTGTCGATTTTACTAGCATGTCATCTTTTTTTTTTTAGCAAATCCACTAGGCAGGTGCCTAGGGCTAGTTTTATTACTACTAAAAAGCAAAAAAAGGATCCACATAGGATGAGTACAAATAAGGGGGGCAATAGCACTAGTAATGTTGCCTCTATGCCTTGGCCATATAATCACTCCTCTGCGCCTCACAATGCCCATATGGCAGCCTCATGTAGAGGAATCATGGTGTAGCTGCCGGCAAAGTCTCACGAGGGCATACAATCTCATGGCCACTTGGATATCTTTCCAAAGGCATAGGACCAGTGCAACACAGACTAGGCTAAACCATACCTTACTAATCCTATTGAAGCAATCAAAAAAGCCTCACCTACTAGCAAGCATGCAAAAAGAAAGAACTAGCTAGAACTAAATATTCTATGATCATCACAGAGTTTATAACATACTCTGTGATGATAATACATAGACCTATACCAATGTGATGGTAAAATAAAAATATGTAGAAATAACAGTAATGTTCTCTCTTCTTAAGTGTTGTGAAATCTTCAATTTGTATCCGCTTGTCTTCTTCCTTTACCTTCTTTAAAATGTATTTAAAACTCATGCTTTCTTCTTTGAATGATTGGACTTTGTGGATGCAGTTTGGATGGCCTGTCTTTGTTTGGAAACTCTCATTGGAAGTCGCCTTACTTTTGCATCTTCATTCACCCTGTCGTCCCAACTTTTATCCCTTGTACGAGTCTTCTTACTTCTTCCACTATGCATTGGTGATAAATCACCTTTCCTTGCTGCCTCTGTCCGGCACTGTTGTAGCATTGCATCTTCCTCACCTTCTTCATAAACATATCTTCCCATATTTACAGGATTTGGCATGTCTTGAAAAAGATCTTGAGACACCAAAGTTGTTCCATCTTCTTTTTTGACCAAGACTGTAGCATGTCATCGATGTAGACTTTCATGGTTTTTCCTAGTGCTCTTGCAACATTCTGGTAACCAACCTCTGGTACGTAGCTCTAGCATTCTTCAAGCCAAAAGGTATGACTTTGTAACGATAATTCCCTTTGTCTGTAATAAAAGAAGTTTTTTTCTTGTCTAGGTGATCCAGAATAAGCATCTAAGGAACTTAGAAATTCATAACCAGCGCTAGAATCAATTAGTTGATCTATATTTTGTAAAAGAATGGATCTTTAGGGCACGCCTTATTCAGATCAGTATAATCTACACATACTTGCAATTTTCCATTTTGTTTGGCACTACAACGGTATTAGCTAACCAGACAGAGTACTTTACCTCTCGAATTGAACCAATTTTCAGAAGTTTATGTACCTTCACTTCATCTACCTAATTTTTGAATTCTCCTTGCTTTTATTTCTTTTGCTTCACTGGGGGGGGGGAGGGAGGGGGGAGGTGTAACGGATCTTCATTTAACTTATGAGTCATTACCTTCGATAGAGTACCTATCATATCTGAGTGCGGCCCGAAAAAACAATTAGTGTTAGCGCGTAAAAATTCAATTAACTTACTTTTTATATCTGGGCTTAGGTTTGTTCTAACATAGACCTTTCTGTCGGGCCAGTGGATGAACAACAACAACATAACAGCTTCGAGTTCTTCCGTAGTTGTTTTAATATTTTCATTCTCCTCTAGGTCTTGGATCACGTCTGGTATCGCATCGATATTTGCTCTGTTCCTTGCAGTTTCAGTTGAGGTACAAAACAAATTCTCCATAATTGAAAACTGTAATTGCTATTTTCCGTCCTTGTCTTGACACATTCCACTCGCCACCGCAACTGTGTTGGTTTTAAACGATGTTTGTTTATCTCCTCTGATCTGACGAATTCCCCACTATGATGGAAATTTGATTACTTGATGCAAAGTTGATGGAACCACATACATATCATGAATTAATGGTCTTCCTAAAATTATGTTATAAGCCATGTCTGCATCCATCACTTCAAATTTGGTGTATTTCACGACTCCCTTTGGAAATGTATATAATGTAAATTTTCCCTTTTGTTATAACACTTGAATTGTCAAAACCAAATATAGATTGAACCTTGGGTATCACACGATCAGTCGCTTGCATCTCATTGAAGATTCTTAATAATATATTTTTCACATAGTTACCTTGATCAATAAAAATTCGCTTGACATTAATATCATGAACAAGTAAAGATATTACTAGCACATCATTATAAGGGATGAACAAGTCAACTACATCCTCATCGTTCAATGTATGTTGTCTTCTTCAAAAACTTGTCAATACACTTTTTATGGATCACTAAGATATTGGCTGTTCTTTTTGTGGCCGTGTATGTAACTCCATTAACCTCCTCACCCTCGGTTATTACATTCACCGTCCTTTTTGGCTATAGGGGTTTTGATGGTTCTTCCCTATTTTTCATATAAGACTGCTTTACTTTGTTACTAAATAGTTTAGTGAGATAACCCCTTCTCAGTAAATACTCAACCCCCACTTGTAGGAGCCTGCAATCTACTATTTTGTGATCATGATCATTATGGAATTCATACCAAAATTTGTGACTTTTTTTGCTGGGATTTGATATCACCTCCTTTGGGCATCGCACTTTATCACACATACCTCTTAATATAGCTACTAACGTAAGTACTGACATTAAAATTATAATCTCCTGATTTTGGTCATTGCTCCTTTTTGTATCTTGTTCCTTTCCAAATCGAGAAGAAGAACCTGCCTCCTTCTCCCTTGATCTCTAGTCAAACCGTGTTTGTTATGGTTTTGACCTAAGATTTTGTCCCGCAAGTCCCATATAAGGTTCGTACCTATTTTTTTCGGATCTCCTTTCTGATTTTGAGCGCCTAGGTGCAATCCTCTCCTCCACCTTCTGTTGGGACCCCATATCTTCTTCCATTGTAACTTTGTATTGTACATGTTATAAACATCATTCTAAGTAGTTGTAGGAAATGGCCTTAAACTTCCTTTAATCTTCTCGTGGCTTCTGAACTTCTCTCATTCAAGTTGCTTGCAAATGCCATTGCCACCTGATTATTAGGTACACGAGGTAACATCATTCTTTATCGCCGGAATCGATCCATAAATTCTCTGAGTAATTCATTACTCCCTTGTTTTACATGATATATTCCAATCTTTTCTCTACTTTTTGAGCTTCTGAATGTGTTGTTATAAATAAATCTGCAAGCTCAGCAAAGGAGTCAATTGATTTCAGGTAAGAAAGAGTACCATGTTAGTGTCCCTTTCATAAGGGTTTCCCCAAAAAATTTCACCAATACTGATTCGATTTTTCTGTTTGGATAAATCGTTGCTCTTGACTCCTGTAGTCCCATCATACATGGGAATACTAGGCATTTTGAACTTTTTTGGTATTGGTAATGGTGCTGCACTTGGCTTCCATGGATGTTGTGAATACTTATCAATATCCAATCATTTAATCTCAGGCGGTACTTCTGGTATTTATTCTATCTGCTCATTTTGCTCTTTGAGCTATTTTTGCATAGTTAGAACTAGATTTTAGAAACTAGAATTATTTGGCTCCACTTTCAGAGTTTTCAAGCCCTGAATGAGGAATTTCCACAGTCGTATTAACTGGTGGTGGAGCCTGAAAAATACCTGGTAACCCACTTGCGAAAGTACGCAAAGCTTCACCGATTTGCTGCGCAATGAACTGTTTCAAGTCATCCTGAACATTTGATTGTTCCTCAAGCTGTTGCCCAGCATTACGATTAGCAGATCTGACAGGTGAATTTTCTCGTGAACGTTGTGGAGAATGTGTGGGTGTGTTGTGTGGAGGAGTCCTCTCTTGTTATCCATCTTCAACATGAATAATTTCATTAGTACTAGACATAATTTGTTGCTAAAGATAAAATATGTAAAAAGAAAGTGAAAAGATTAGTAGAATTTTCGGTAACGGAACCAATTTGTTTAACAAAAAAAAATTTTATGGTCAAAGCAAATAATAAAGTAATTCAGGTTTCTCATAACCAATTTTACTTTGCTTTTCCTAATATAGATTGAATGTACATAATGGAAATAAAATATTGATAGAATTGGAAAAATAAAAATCTTACTGATAGTCGGAGCTTCTTTCCAATTTATATGGTAAAGGGGTTAACATCAGGGTACAATTTATAACTCTTTTGCCCTACTTAATTCTTGTCCGTTACTAATATTTTTTTTGGTGTAAAGAAAAATATAATTAATCTCCCAACCAACCAAATATACATATTCCTACTAAACTGTACAGACTAGAGGTAAATTCCTTCTAGCCGCAAAAATTTCTCTATCTATCTTCCTTATCTTTGTTTGCTAAACATTTCCTCTATCCATTTCCTTCTATCTCTCCCCTCTTTCCTAATATTTTGCATACTCAATCTAACTTTGCATTCTTGTTGGATCTATTTACAAATCAGCATTGGATGTGGTACTTTGTTGTTCTATATTGCATCATTTCTGATCTGCCATATTTTGTACACCAGCGCCGCCACAACTGCTATAATGAGTTTTCTGCACATTTTACCTTTAACATTTCTTATTAGTCTTCTCCACAAGCCATCAATATATGGTTCATTTATTCCCAATCCTAGCCATTCCAGTAGAATTCTCAGGCACTCCTTCAAAAAATGACATTCGAAGAACAGGTGTTGAATTGTTTCTTTACTTCCACCACACATTTCACACCTTGTTTCTGTATATACTCCAATTTTTTCCAGTCTTCCTCTTGTCAACTGTCTTTTATGAACTTCTAACCAACTAACAAAACTGTGTTTTGGAACATTAATAGAGTTCCAAATCCATCTAGCCCAGGGCCACTCATTCAGCTCCCCTTTCCTTCATTGGTATCTTTTTTGTATAGAATACCTTTCACCTACTTGTTTCCATTCATTCCCCCTATATCGTCCCTTGAACTTTTCCATTATATTGCATATTCCCTTCCAATACCAACTACAATCAGTTGGTGGCACATATTGTTTCCAGCTGGTTCCTTTGATGTATATGTGATCCACCCATTTCACCCATAAGTTGTCAGCCTTTTGAGCAATGTTCCACACATACTTTGCAATTGCTGCCTCATTCCATACCATGCAATCCATTACTCCTGGTCCTCCTTTGTGCTTTGGCCTACATACTATATCCCATGCAATCAATGGAGCTTTATTAGCTGTTCTCTCCCATCCCACAAGAAGTTTCTACATATTGCAGTTAGCTTCTTCAGAACAGACTTAGGTAGGATAAATATTGATGACCAGTATGTATGAACATGTAGCTGAACTCTACCAGCATATGACAAGTTCCTCGAGCTCCAGGCCCTTATTCTAGCAGTCATCTTATCTACTAGGATTTCACAATCCAAGATTGATAACTTCTTCGTAGAAATTGGAACCCCCAAGTATCTAAATGGAAATGAACCTTTCTGATATCCAGTTGCCTCACATAGATCTTCCATTTCTTGTTTTGGCATGTTAGCACTAAAAATATTGGACTTTCCTGCATTAGTGTTCAAACCTGATGCATTTGCAAAAGACTGCAGACCTCATAACATCAACATTACTAATTGATAATTGCCTTTACAGAATAGCAATATATCATCCGCAAAGCATAAGTGATTCAGTTTTAACCCCCTGCACTTCGTGTGAAAACCAAACTCCCTCATATCAGCAACTTTATTCAAGATTCTAGTTAGGTACTCCATGCATACTACAAATAGCAAGGGTGAAATGGGGTCACCCTGTCTTAGACCTCTTTTTCCTGTTATACTCCCATGTAGTCCTCCATTTATATACTATACTGAGTAGTAGTCATACATGTTATGATCCATTTAATGAATCTCTGAGGGAAATTCATTGCATGAAGCATTTCTTCCAAAAACGACCATTCTACACTATCATATGCTTTTTTGAGATCAATCTTGATTAAGCAACTCTGAGTAATGTTCTTCCTGTTATACAATCTTACCAAATCTTGCCATATCAGAACATTCTGTACTATGGTTCTTCCTGCAATGAATGCACTTTGATTCTCAGAAATCCGTGTAGGCAGTATCAATCTGAGCCTGTTACATAACATCTTAGATATCACCTTGTATAATGTATTGCACCCTGCAATAGGCTTGTAATCTCCCACACTTGTAGCATGAGAGCGCTTTGGAATGATGGTTATCACTGTATAGTTCAGTACCTTTAACATCTCCCCAGTTCTAAAGAATTCCATTATAGCATCCACTACATCTTTGCCTACCACCTCCCAGCTATCTTTAAAAAAAATTGCTTCTATAGCCATCTGGTCCTAGTGATTTATCTCCATTGATTTCCCACAAGGTTTTTTTAACCTCTCTTTCTGTAAACATTTCCTCTAACATGTTCATTTTTTTCTGTAACTACTGGTCCTTGCTGAATCAGTCTACTATTGACATGCTCCCTTCCCTTGTTGGTAGTGCCCAACAAAGTAGTGTAGAAATCAATAAAGGACTTTGAAATTGCATCCACCTCAGTTCGATTGACTCCCTGTGCATCTGTTATAGAGAAGATTATGTTCATATTCCTTCTAGCCTTCATCATACTATGAAAAAATTTGGTGTTTAGTTCCTCTTTTTCCAGCCATTGCACCTTACTTTTCTGCCTCAAATATTGATGACTTGCTTCAATCAACCTCTTAGTCTTCCTGATTAGCCTTGCTTCTTCCTCTTGTAGCTCCGGATTAAGAGGTGTTTGCTGAATACTTTGTTGACATTGCAGTAATTCTTCTTGTGCTTGATCTGCTTTCTTTTCTATATGACTGAACTTCTCTTTGTTTAGCTGCCTTAATTTCCCCTTCAGGTTGTTTAGTTTTCCCACCAACTCATACATTTTGGTCCCAGTTTTGTTTGTCTTCCACCCTTGCTTTACTGTCTCTTTGTAGTCTGGTGTCATGCTCCACATGTTAAAGTATCTGAACATATGCTGCTTCTTTTGATCTACTGCCCATCTAATTATTGCAGGACAGTGATCAAATGTCCCTTCATTCCTATAGTATACCTCTGAATCTGGTAAAGCTAATATCCACTCATTATTGATCAACACTCTGTCAATCCTACTATATACTCTGTCAGTACCTCCCTGTTTGTTGTTCCACGTAAAGAAGGCCCCTGAAGATTTCATATCCTGTAATGTACATTTATCCACACATTGCTTGAATTCTCTTATTTCTGCCATTGTAACTGGGCTCCCAATCCTTTCCTCTTTATGTAGGACACAGTTAAAATCCCCCATGACTGCCCAAGGTTCATCCATATGCTCATGAATCTCCTTGATATCCTCCCATAATTTCCTTATTAGTGCACCATCATTGAATCTATATACCATTGTTCTTGAAAATTTCCTTCTTGTTCCTCTATGATGTACTCCACAACGTATTAATTGTTCTGTGACTTTGTATATGCTTATATCAAATACCAAAGTCTTCCATAAGAGCCATATTCTTCCTCCTTCATGTTGACTTAGATTCGTACTATAGGACCATCCATTACATAGGTTAAGAGCAGCTTTCTGAGCCTTAGCTCTCTTAACCTTTGTTTCCAAGAGGCCAAATAGTTCAACCTGAGAGTTATGCATAAACAGATGAATTTCCTTCTGTTTATCCGGATTATTTAGCCCCCTGGAATTCCAAAAGCCAATTTTATCCATGTGTTGGTGGGTTCCCCCATCCTTGTCAACTGCAGCCCCCCTTTTTCCTACATTACCATTCTCCATCGTTTCCATCTTCTGCCCTGCTTGACTTGTACTTGCCTCTTCTTCATTTTGTTGTTTTCCTAGTGTAGCAAACGCATAACTATCTTCAATGATGCTTCTTGCACCACCACTGCTTTCCTCACATACTTCCCAACTTTATACCCATGATTTTGAGCTGGATTCCTTCCCATTTCTAGCTGCTTATTGTCCCCCTGTTTTCCCTTTTGTTGCTGCTCTGCTCCCATTTATTTTGCTTGATCTTTTTGTATCTCTTTCCCTTCTTTCTGTTGAACTACCTCCTTCTGTACTTTCATTTCTTGTTGCTTCTCATTCTTCTCTCTTTCCTCCTATAGAAATTTACTACACTCATAAATGTTATGTCCATAATTCTTGCATTTCTCAACAGAACAGGTTTCCATTCATAATGGACTACCTGCTCTATTATTTTTCCAGCCTCATTTTCAAATCTAATACTTGACGGGTATTGTTGGTTCAATTTCACTTCAACTAACACTCTTGCATATGTTAGTCTTTCCTTTTTGTAGTAGCAGCATCTGCCTTTAGAGGCTTTCCAATCAGCCCAACTATTTTTGTAAGATCCACTTGTCCCCAATATTTGATATCTAACCCTATCAATCTCACCCAAATAGGAATGTTCTCCATTTTCTCCTTTGTGATCTCCATATCTGGCTTCCATGGCTTCACAATTACTGGTTTTCTATCAAACATTTGAACACGTTCTTCCACTGCTTTGCTTCTACTTTCAATACTATAAAATCTCACCAGGAATACCCCTCTATTTAATTGTGTTACTTTGTCAATCCCCAATGCTCCACAAATTCTTCTGAAATATCCATCAATTACTACTTGTGATGGATTAGACCCTAAAATATAGCACACAACCGTTGTTGTCCAGTAATCCACCTCATCCTTAATGCCCGCCATTGTAATTTTCACATTCAGTTCAGTATTTTCCTTAATTAGGTCTAGACCTTCCTCTATCGGAATTGAACCCAACATTGCTCCATGATTTAGTACTTGATTCTAGGGTTCTAGTCAAACCTGTATTTTTGTTCACCATTGCTTTCATTCGACAAGATTTGCCCATGATGCCTTATTCACCACTGGAATTTCATCGTTCCTCTTGTTCCCTCCTTGTGGTGTGGTTGGATTTGAAATCTGATTGATATCCAAAGGTATGATTCCTTGGATCGCATTGATACTTTTCACTTTCTTCGCATCTCCCGATTGTTGCACTCCCATACGCACTGAATTTGTTGTCTAACTTCCTTGGATCTTCTGACCTCCACCTCCAGTCCTCGATTTTCTCGCCATTTTCAGCTATCGTTGAGAGAGAATCGCATTTTAGAGAGAGGAAGTCATAAACTTTTTATCTCTAGAGGCCATGGAATATCATACACCCCCGTTACTAACATTAATTACCCGTTACATGAGTAATTTGTAATGGTTATGGTAATAACAACAAATCGCGCATAATCAGGGATTGTGCCGATTTCTCTCCATATTCGTGGCTATTAAATAACCTTTTTTTTACTTGTGGTCTTTAATTATCCATCCTGCACCTATTTTTACTTTTCCAGCTATTAGATACAATATCCTTGTAAATAATTTTGTGGATGTTTTACCCATGCCTTCTCTAATCTTAACTCTTCTTTATTGTTTTGACTCGTATGCTACATGTCAGCATATCATTAATCCATGCAGCGAGTCTACTTTTCCACCAATAACAATTGCTGCAATAGTTAAATAATTGTATGTTCACAACAAAATAAAAGGAAAAACCAGCTAAGCAGCATATGTTTTAAATTAGGTTAAACCGAAGCAAAAAGCCTCCAAAATAGTAAAGATTATCATTTTTCTGGGCATGGTTCAATCT
>NW_017671137.1:205728-229247 GCF_001879085.1 Nicotiana attenuata | reverse complement strand
GGGGGGGGTTTGTCCCAGGTTTTGTAATAATAACCATCTCTTTAATGCCTTGCCGAAAGAGCAAAAAAGTCGACAACCCTTTTCTTGATTTAAAACTGAAAAATGTTTTCACTGTTGTAGAAAAGGAAATACAATTCGAAAAAATTGAATATTTTGTCAAATTTCTTCATCAACTCTTAGATGTTTCTGGTATTGATCAAATGATGCTTCTCGGTAAATCTAGCCACTGATTTTCTCATTTTTAGTAAAAATACTCTATTTGTAGGGAATATGTGTATTTACCATCGTAATAAGTAACTAGTTAAGATATTAGTCAAATATATATATGACTATTTGAAAAACCTGCGTATATGTAGTGTACGTAATAACGTACGCTACATAAGAGAATTAGTTAAAGGATTTGCTAATGGTAACTACTTAGGAACCAAAAAAGAAGTCTTGCAAGAGTTGATGAACCATTTTGATAGAAAAGTTCTTTCGTTTAACTGAAAAAAAAAAAAGAAAAAGAGCAACAAAACTTTTACATTATGTAACTGCAAGTGTAAGTGGACTAAATTCGCTAATTAACGGCGCCTCTAAGTGTACGAGAAATAGAATTGGGGAAGTGTAATCATTCTGCCTCTGGGACTTTAGTCTAATGATAAAAGCGTAGCGTGTGATGTGTAAATTATGCACAAATGACAAATTAATACTCTAGTGTAGAAAATTTTTTAGTATCCATGTGAAGAAGGATAATGAACAATTTCATTTCGAACTGTGCACCACTAATTATCTAGTCCACAAAAATTTGGCGACATGAGAAAGAAAAGTCTGTGGACCATTCCTATAGAACAACTAACAACATCTTTTATTTAAAATAGAAAAGCAGAAAGCAACTGAGATTTTGATAGGATAGGTTCATGAGAGCGATCTTCGACAGATTTTTCTTTTAATAGAAACAGAAACAGACTAATAAATGAGTTTGCCCGCCTGCAAATGCAAATTTCCTTTCTTTTTCTGCATTTTGGTTGTCATCCTTTCTCATGACTCTGCCATTTATTTACTGAAAATGGATAATACTTCTGTCCCTTGACAATGAAATATTGAAATTTATTTGCATTTTACACCAATCAAAATTGTGTCTTTTTCTTTTTTACAGATGTATTCTATGACTATTTCATATACGTTAAGGGAGACTCTGCGTCTCCGTCATATACACTATACGTTATAAATACAGATTTTATTCTACGGTTAATTAGTTCACTCGTTACTTAACGCAAGATTTAGAGTATCGTCCCTTATAATTGCATTATTGTGCCTTAACTGTAATGACTCAAAGCCACATGGAATAGTTAAATATGAACACAAATGCTGAATTATCTAATTAGGCACGTTAGCATGGGGTATTCCTATTTGAGATGAGCATATCTTTACTCCTATATTATACTAAACGTTACATTTCTAATGTGGATTGATCGAAGAAGTTATTTTTCTAGTAACTTTATTATGTATGGAAACAACAATGTAACACCTTTTTAGGTTCCATTAATTATATCTAGATGGCCTTGAATTATTTGATTTAGATTATCAATCTTTTATTTTTCTCAAGATTTCTCCAACCATAACGACATGAATTTATTCAAGAATCTCTCATCACAAACCTTTATGCCAAATTTACATGAATAAGAACGAAATTATATGACATCGTATGTACATGAAAATCAGGGGGTGGGGGTGCGGAATATGTATATGTATGAAAGTTAGTATGTTTGAGTATACTCATTATCTTTGACTCGTGTTATAAAAAATATATGAATGAAAGAATAAACTAAATAGTCGTTCACATATTCACTTAAACTAAAAATAGTAAGCGAGTGATATATATATATATATATATATATATATATATATATATATTCAATTATATAATACGTGCATAATCGTGTATAATCAGTTTATATATCTGTTTAACCAAAAATTAGATTTTAGGTCAAAGTTCGAATTTAGAAGAACTCGGGTTACTGATAATCGGAAAAGTATATAAGAAAGAAAATTTTGAATGATATAATCAGAAAGCAAATAAAACAAAGTATATTCCAGTAGTGTTTTTCGTGTCCCTTACAGATGTTGTGACTTCCTCTTTTTATAGTTAATTTTTAAGAGAAAGTGTAATGCCTTTGTTTTAATGAGGCAATTACGAGCAATAAATGATATTGAAAGAAACGTTACTCAATCATTCATATTAAATACAAATTCTCTAATGTATTTGGCATTTAATGCTGAATTTGGACTCTTTTTCGCTATCAGATTCATGTCTCCAATTCCTTCTGATCTTCGAACTTTAAATGATTCGAACAGGTACGAGTTTCGTTTCATTTGAATAATAGCTCGTGCGTTTAAGTATCTTCTCTCCCGCATCTGTTGTTGCTCGTGCTTTCTAACTAATTACCACGTTTTGACTATTTAACCGGTCCACGTGTCATGACACGTCATCTTCAATATTTAAATTCAGTTTTTTCCCAATACAGATAGTCCCCCCACTTTCCATTTATTTATCAATTAAATATTTGGGAAGTGGATCTTTCATTAAAAAGGGAATTTTTGCTATAATCAATGCTATGACAGTACTAACGCTTCAGTTGTCTTTTCTATTTAATGCATTGCATACGTGTCACCCTCTCATTAGCTTTGCAATTTTTGCAGCCTTTTTCCAAGGCTTCTTCAACTCCTCCATTCACGAAGTGATAGTTGCCTTTATTATAGGCTTTCCATCATTACACTTCTTAGTCTTTGACGGTCGCTTTTATATAAACTTAACCCTTCTTCCACAAATTTTTACCACAGTCGCCCATCAGTATAAATTCAATTTTTCCTTTCACCTTTTACCACATAAAACTTTTTCCTTGAACGCTTGAATTGTGCGAATCTCTGTTTACTTCTTTCTCTTCTTCATCATGTCTTCTTCGAACCCTAACCCTAAGAGAGTTCCTATCTTAGACAATTTTCCAAATGCTCCTNATTGATCTCTTCACCTCCACTTATAACGTTGACAGTTCTCTTGGGCGAAGGTGGTTTTGGAGGCTCCTGTCTGTTCTTCATGTATTCTTGTTTACCTTTCTCACTGAACAACTCAGTAAGATACCCTTGTTTTAACAAATGATCAACTTCACCTTGTAGAAACCTGCGGTCTGCTGTATTATGCCATGATCGTTATGAAATTTGCACCAATGATCAGGGTTTTGCCTGTTCGGGTTTGATCGCATTTCCTTTGGCCATCATACCTTATCTCCCATGCTTCTTAAAACAACCACGAGTTCAGAGGTGCTTACGTTGAAGTTGTAACCACCGAACCTTGCCTTTAGACTTCCATCATCGTCTCGTGACCCGCGTGTGTTTCTATCATTCCCAAACCTTGATGAGGAGCCTGATTCCCTGTTCCTTGGTTTGTGATCGTACCTTTGATTATCTTGTCTTGATCGTGAGTCCTTTCCCGCAGGTCCCATGTATGGTTCGTACCTGTTTTTACCGGATCTCTTTTCATTTTCCACACGCCTTGAGCTTACCTTTTCTTCTGTTTTATGTTGTAAAATAATGTCTTCTTCAATCCTCATCTTTGTGCTGTATCTGTTGTAGACATCATTCCACGTTGTTGCTGGGAATTCTCGAAGGCTTTCTTTGAGTCGCCTCGTGGCTTCTGAACTCTTCTCATTCAAATTACTAGCAAAGGCTATGGCTGCCCAATTGTCAGGTACTCGTGGCAGCGTCATTCTTTCCCGTTGAAATCTATCTACGAACTCTCTAAGCAACTCTGAGTCTCCTTGCTTGATTTTGAAGATATCTTCCATTCGCTTTTCAACTTTTTGAGCTCCCGAGTGTGCTTTGATAAATAAATCTGCAAGCTCAGCAAACGAATTTATAGAATTTTTGGGTAAAAGAGAATACCATGTTAAGGCTCCTTTAGTGAGTGTTTCACCGAATTTTTTGACCAAGACCGACTCAATTTCTTGCTTAGTCAAATCATTGCCCTTGACACCTATTGTGAATGCAGTAACGTGATCTCGTGGGTCTGATGTACTATCATACTTTGGAATATCAGGCATCTTAAACTTCTTTGGAATTGGGAGGGGAGCAGCACTTGGCTTCCATGGTTGTTGGGAATATTTATCTATATCCACTCCCTTGATCACGGGCGGTACTCCAGGTATTTGCTCTATGCGTTCATTTTGCTCCTTAAGCTGTTTCTGCAAGGTTAGTACTAGATTTTGTAAATCAGAGTTAACTGGATTACCTGGGTCTCTCTCTTGTGTTTCACTAGGGGTTCCACCGCTGCCTGAATTAACCAATCCTGAACGAGGATTCTCCAAAGTGTTGTTGTTTGGAGTAGATGTGGGTGGGACAGCAGGTAATTGGCGAACAAAAGCTTGAAGAGCGTTATTGACTTGAGAGGCAATAAGTTTTTGCAGAGCCTCATTCATGGTTTCAACATTTTCGAATTGAGCCTGACCATCTGTGTGAGATCCATCAGGAGTGCCTTCACGGGACCGTCGTGGGGAGCCTCGTGGAGAACCTTGTGGAGAACCTTGTGGGGAATCTCCCTGAAGTTGTTGGATTGTCTGAATTTCTGGGTTTCCTTGAGTGTTGTCATTGTTGTTTAACATGATTGATGCAATCAAGAAAATTAGATTGAGATATGCTTGATTATCAGATTCCCGGTAACGGAACCAATTTGTTTAACCAAAAATTAGATTTTAGGTCAAAGTTCGAATTTAGAAGAACTCGGGTTACATAATCGAAAAATTATATAAGAAAGAAAATTTTGAATGATATAATCAGAAAGCAAATAAAACAAAGTATATTCCAGTAGTGTTTTTCGTGTCCCTTACAGATGTTGTGACTTCCTCTTTTTATAGTTAATTTTTAAGAGAAAGTGTAATGCCTTTGTTTTAATGAGGCAATTACGAGCAATAAATGATATTGAAAGAAACGTTACTCAATCATTCATATTAAATACAAATTCTCTAACGTATTTGACATTTAATGCTGAATTTGGACTCTTTTTCGCTATCAGATTCATGTCTCCAATTCCTTCTGATCTTCGAACTTTAAATGACTCGAACAAGTACGAGTCTCGTTTCATTTGAATAATAGCTCGTGCCTTTAAGTATCTTCTCTCCCTCATCTGTTGTTGCTCGTGCCTTCTAACTGATTACCAGGTTTTGACTATTTGACCGGTCCACGTGTCATGACACGTCATCTTCAATATTTAAATTCAGTTTTTTCCCAATACAATATCTATGTATATCGGATCTGAAAAGTAAACAGTGAATCCATCCGACTATTTACGTAAAGATCCCATAAAAATAAATAGTCATACTAAGTCTAGACCCGTTAGCACAAAGAACTAGCAAGTGCTAGTGACGGAGCCAAATTTTTATTAAGAAAATTCAAAATATAAAGATAAACATATAAAAACAATTTTAACCTTATATATGTATTATGATTGACGAAGGGATTAACTCTCTTCCCGCTACTCCGCCCTGTCCCATGTTATGTCACGTTATCATAAAGAGAGGAACGGGGACGGGGTGGGGAGAAAGAATAATATTTACATAGAAGGAATAACCTAAAATGGAGCAAGAATCAGTTAAGAGGACCACTCTACATAGACAATATAAATATAACACCACCTTGTTTCTTCAACCTTCTCTCTGCCTGTGTTGTGCCAGCCATTTCGTTATCAGTTTAGGACCACCTCTGCCTGCCTCCCTCATGTGTGTACTCGATTCATACACATACATACATAAATATATCGAGAGAGGCGAATTCATAATTTTAAGTTTATAAATTTTGGATACTAAAAAAGGTAGTTTATTGAATTTTGAATATAAATTAGTTTATATATATATATATATATATATATATATATTCAGTAGATTTTTTAACGCAAATACAAGATTTAAGCTAAATCTATTGGGTTTTACCGAACTCATACTTAAAACTTTAGCTCTTCCTATGATTACATATATTTGTATATTAATGTAATATTTTATATCTACAATGTATAGGTATAGGGTTTTAGGGTTCTTAGGTGCTGTTGGAGACACCATTACCAATACTTTGGTGTTAACTGTTAACTCTAGTGGCTTTGCTTTTACAGCTCGTCAAACCATTAATTTAAAGTATGGATACTTTGATCTTAATTTAATTTGCTTATTCATTTTTGATTCTTTTACAGCTCAAATTGATGTTCTTCTAAGGAATTTTTTAAAATGTTTTTAATTATCTTCTTTTTGGGGGGTAGAAGAGGCCAGAGATAGGATACAGGGATGTAGGGGTGGCAAACAAGCTAGTCGGGTGGGATATGAGACAGGTAAAAAATGAGTAATACAAAAATAGATAAATTATTCGACCCGACCCATATTTAATATACATAAAAAAAAAAGGTTAATCGGCGGATAATATGGATATTCATATTTTCCATGACTTCTTGAATATGATCACTTTTGGGAGAATTCTTAATCTCCCAAGTTTGAAGAAACCCCAATTTGAGGCTTTACAAATGTAAAAGTTAAATTCATTAGTTATCCATTTTCTAAGTGAATAATATAGTTCTTATTCATATTTTATTCATTTTTAAAAAATTTATTATCCAACTCACTTTTAAATTGATAATATGGACAGATAATTATTTTCTTTTATCCGTTCTGCAACCACTGCCGGGAAGGAAGGGTCTAGTACAGTCGAATGTCAAATCCAAGATGACAGCTCTACTGGCGAATTACTAATCAATTCACTTCTTAGGATTCATTTAAATAAATTCCCATTTTCATATTTGTTAAAAAAGAAGAAGAAGAAGGTTTTAGATCCAAAGATGCATCAAAGGAATAATCATATTGCACAATACAGAGTAGTTGCTGTTCGACTCATACCCTTCGCCCTAGAAGCAGTGTCTTGTTTAGGGTAAGGAACTTATGATAAACACGATATTTTGATATCTAGAGCTTCTCACCCGGAATTAAGAGAACATCATCATAGAAAGGCAAAGCAAATACAAAAACAAAAACAAAAACAACAATAAACCCAGTGTAGTCTCACAAGTGGGATCTGGAGAGGGTAGAGTATACGCAGACCTTACCCCTGCCGTTAAAAAGGCAGAGAGGTTGTTTCCGGTAGACCCTCGGCTCAGGAAGGAGAAAAGGGAGGGACAATAACAAGCAAACCAATGTAACAACCGAAGCGAAAATATAATGTTAACACTAAGTAATACAATCAAAAAACCGAAACAAATGCAGCAACAAGTAATAACAGAAATCTAGGGATAAGAAAATACACGAAGGACACTAAGTGATGTATCAACGCTACTGTTACAAACAAGGACAACACTCAGTTACCTAACCCTCTACCGTTACTCTCAACCTCCACACCTTCCAATACATGGTCATGCCCTCAGTCAGCTGGAGCAACGCTATATCTTGCCTGATCACCTCTCTCCAATACTTCTTCGGCCTGCCTCTACCTCTGCGTTTGTCATGCCTCGACCTCGGGGCGCGTGATCGGCGCTCAACCGAGATCCCTTGTCAAGATGGCCTACTATATGCTATCTACCCGACATTACCTGCAATAAATTGAAGACGTATTCTATTAATTAGACAATGAGAAGATTACGTGAACAACACCAATTTCATTTCCATTAGAACTTCCATCAAGAGTTCCCAAAATATTACATTACACATTCATAGTTTAGGAGAGGAAACGTGTGATACAAATATAACAGCTTTAGCTCAACTTTCTCAAAACAAGATACAACCCACACTACGTCTACGGAGCCTCTAATAGATATAAAAGAGGAGTATAATGGTGCCGGCAACAAGACTCCTGCTATACCTCCAAAAGACTATACATAGAGGTCAAAAGATACAAGACCCCAAAATAAAGTAAGGCTCACCAAGTCAGCTGAGGAGAGGGTGTGCTGCTATCACGGATCGACGCCACCTGCTATGGAACGACCTGCATCCACTAAAGATGCAGCACCCCCGACAAAAGGGGCGTTAGTAAATATGGAATAGTACTAGTATGTAAGACTAAGCACCCTCTCAATAGAATGAGTAACATTACAATGAGAAAGAAGCAGGAATCAATGAGAACCTCAAACAATATCAAAGTGTCAAATTAAGAGAAAGGTAAGTTTCAAGTACCTTTCAATATTTTTAAGTTTGAGAGATCTTTATTACCGATGCACCACCGTGTTTTTAGCACGGAGTCCGATCTCGGCCCGATCGGCTAAGCCATCTCATCAGAGACATCCAATCATACCACCACCATGTGTGCGGCATGGGGTCCAATCTCAGCCCTATCGGATAAGCCATCTCACCACGATGTCGTGTGAGTCGACGTCACTTTCCGCTAGCAATCATCTCATCCTATACAGGAAAAACAATCTCATCACATCAACACGGGGATTTTACCTCTGAACCACTCCTACATCGGCACGTGTAGTTTCGGGGATAGGCTTATTTTAACCTACCCTTCTTTGGTGACTAAACAATACTCCCAAAACATTTATTATATAAAGGATTCACAGTTCATTTCATAATCTAAGACACGTCTTTTCTCACTGTCACTAGTAGCCATAAGTGTAATTTCGTTCTTGGCACGTCGGTCGTATTTCATATTTCATACTCACGCCTATAACTTTTAAGCATCATCATGGATTATCAACAATAAGGGATTTCTAATCAAGACTTTAAGTGTATATATGAGCAATAAGAGTTTTAATCACATTGAGTTTCTCTTCCACAATTAGGCATAATAACTTGCAATTGAAACATAATTTTTAAGTCACAACACCTTTTATGCATTGGTCATACTAGGTTACATTCTCAGAGGGAAGGGAATCATGATATGATGGGAACATTTGGAACACATTTTGAGTACATACATCTTTCAACACAACACTTATTTTAGAATAATCAAAATTATTAGGAAGGACTCAAACCATGAGAAATAAAAAATTGAGCCAATCATAATCGCAACTTACGAGGACATAATGGAATTCGATTTTACAAGAGGAGTTTGGCCAACATACCTCGCTTTGAGCTTTTCTTTATTACCATAATGTTCCGGAAATCCTAGCAACTTCAATCTATTTAGAAACATAACCAAAAGTGTCCCAAAATTAGGAAGATATTCATTGGCTCAGCTCATTTAAGCATTCTATCAAGCACTAGGTGTGCAATATAAATCCAATGTTCTTCTATGGTGGATTCTGTCATCCTACAACCCAATGTTCACCCACTTGAGTTCAACAACGTCCTCACAACCCTTGGTAGTACATGCATGCAAAAGGAACGACACCTACACCCAAGAATCACTCTTCCCATTACCTACTTTCAGTCCAATCCCAAAATTAAGGGCTAGGGGGGAGAATCTTACCTCCTAAATGAAGACCTTATGACCCTTCCTTGTTGAATTTCAAGGCTTGAGCAAGGATTTGTTGTATGGAGATGTTGGGTGCCCTTCCTCCTCTCTCTAGCTCCCTTCCCCTCTCTCTAAACACTAGATTTTTGCCTTCTAAATGAGCCCCAGTGGCAGAAAATGGACCCTCCGGACTCAACTCTGCAATCGCAGAGGCACCGCAAATCAACGGTCCCAAAAACTTGGTTGTCCTGGTCAGGTCTGCAGCCCGCATACCAGTTATATAGCTGCACAATGGACTGCATAATCACCCAACAAAATTCTTCGTAATAACTCTGCGACAGAAACACGGCCTGCGAAATGATTATGTGATCGCATATTTGACCACAAAACGACCTCCAAAAATTGGCTATTTTTTTGCTTCACTCTGCGGCGGATCTGCAGCCCGCGGAGTAGTTCTGCGGTCGCATAATGGATCGCAAAAATGCCATGTTCTGTAACAATTTTTCTTTATCTCCCTAATGCATTGTTCGTTTTTCAAATCTCTATGTATTCTCAAGCCTTTACCATATAATCTTCTCTCTTATTTTTCAATTTTTCCCTTCCTCAAAAGTTCCAGATAAACAAGATATTTGCATATCTAGAGCTTCTTACCCAGAATTAAGAGAACGTCATCGTAGAAAGGTAAAACAAATACAACAACAAAAATAACAACAAAAACAACAACATACCCAGTGTAGTCTCACAAGTGGGGTCTGGAGAGAGTAGAGTGTAGCAGACCCAGTGGCGAAGCCAGAAATTTCCTCAAGGGTGTTCAAACTTGAAATAAGTAAAAAACGATTCCGAGAAAGGGTGTTCAATATATGTTATTTATCTCCAAAACCTAATATTTTACCTATATACGCAATGTAATTTTCCGACAAAGGGTGGTCCAATTGACCACCCTAAGCAGAGTACAGTGTGGCTTCGCCCATGCGCAGACCTTACCCCTACCTTTAAAAAGGCAGAGAGACTATTTTCGATAGACCCTCGGCTCAGGAAAGAGAAAGGGGAGAGACAATAACAAGTAAACCAATGTAACAACCGAAGCAAAAATACAAAACTAACAGTAAGTAGTACAATTAGAAAACTGAATCAAAGGCAACAACAAGTAATAACAGAAATCTAGGGAAAAGAAAATACACGAAGGACACTAAGTGATGTATCAAAGCTACTGTTACAAACAAGGACAACACTCGTCTACCTAACCCTCTGCCTTTACTCTCAACCTCCATACCTTTCTATCCATGGTCACGTCCTAAGTCAGTTGGAGCAACGCCATATCTTGCCTAATCACCTCTCTCCAATACTTCTTCGTCCTGCCTCTACCACTCCGTTAGCCCTCTAACACCGAAAGCAAGCCTCCATTTCATTCATCCTGCCCCAATACAGTGTATGACATCCTCATTGATTTTCCCATTCCCTTGTATAAAAGACCCAAGGTACTTGAAAATTTCTCTCCGAGGTGAATCAAGCCTCACATGTTTATCCACTTCCAAAGTCGCGCCACTAAACTTGCACTCCAAGTATTCTGTTTTTGTCTTGCTCAACTTGAAACCTTTAGACTCCAAGGTCTACCTCCAAACCTCTATCCTCTCGTTAAAAATACCTCACATCTCGTCAATCAGTACAATGTCATCTACAAATAACATGCACCACGACACCTCCCCTTCAATGTGTCGCGTCAGCACGTTGATTGCAGGGCAAACAGAAATGGGCTAAGGCCTGACCCCTGGTGCAACCCCATCACAATCGGGAAGTATTTAAAGTCCTCTCCCACTGTCCTCATCTGAGTCTTAGCTCCATCATACATGTCTTTAATAGTCCGAATGTATGCAATAGTAACACCTCTAATCTCCAAACATCTTCACAATACCTCCATCGACACTTTATTGTAAGCCTTCTGTAAGTCGATGAACACCACATGTAAATCTCGCTTCCTCTTCCCATACTACTCCATCAACCTCCTAACAAGGTGAATAACTTCTGTAGTTGAATTGGTTCTCTGAAATAGACACAATCCTTCTCACCCACTTCCATACTTTCATAGTATGGCTCAGTAGCTTGATATCCCGATAGTTGTTGCAATTTTGGATATAACCCTTGTTATTATACAACAAGATCATTGTACTGCATCTCTATTCCTCGGGCATCATTTTCGTCCTAAAAATAATATTGAACAGCCCAGTTAGCCATTCCAAGTCCGCCCTACCCACGCTTTTCCAAAATGCCACCGGGATTTCGTTTGTCTGGTCGCTCTTCCCCTTGCTCATCTTACGCATAACCCCCTCTACCTCCTCAAGTTTTATACGTCTACAATACCCAAAGTCCCGATGACTCTTAGAGAGTTCTAAGTCACTCAACACAATGTTCCTATCCCCCTCTTCGTTCAAGAGTTTACGGAAGTAAGTCTGTCATCTCCGACAAATAAGTGCCTTATCCAACAACACTCTACCTTCCTCGTCCTTGATTCATTTCAAATGGTCCAGATAGTGGGTCTTCCTTTCACGTACCTTGGCTAGCTTGTAAAGCTTCTTATCCTTTCCCTTTCCTACAAGTTCTTCATACAAGCGTTCAAATGTAGCAGTCTTAGCCGCTGTTACTGCTAAATTCGCTTCCTTCGTAGCCACCTTATACAGCTCCCTATCCGTCCTCTTCTCCTCCTCGACCCTACTCTCCAAAAGCTTCAAATATGCCGCTTTCTTGACTTCCACTTTACCTTGGACCTCAGTGCTCCACCACCAGTCCCTTTTGTGACCACTAGATGGGGCCCTTCGAGACCCCCAATACCTCCCTAGCAACCTCCCTAATGCAATTCAAAGTTACGGTCCACATACCACTCACGTCCCCACTGCTCCTCCATGCCTCCATAGCCAAAAACTTATCCCCCAACTTCGGGCCTCTGTCTTTAGTCAAAGCTCCCCACTTGATCCTAGGTAGACCATGCGCAACCCTATTTCTTCGCTTCCACATAATCTCCAAATCCATGACCAGGGTCCTGATGTTCTCACTCGGGATGACCTTGTAGTCCGCACACAAACTTTTATCAGATCTTCTGAAGATACATCTAGGTCTTAGCTGTCGAAATATGAAAAGTAAAAAAGTGCTCCTCCTTCTTCGGGAAACTTGAGTTAGCTATCACCAAATCAAACGCCTTTCGAAATCCAGCTGCGAAGTTCCTCCTCCATTCCTTACCCCAAAACTAAAGCCTCCATGCATGTCATTGTAACCCCTATATACCGCCCCAATGTGTCAATTGAAATCCTCTTCTATGAAAAGCTTCTCGGTATGAAAGATTCCATGCACAACCTCATCCAAGTTCTCCCAGAAGCGCCTTTTAACCTCCTTGTCTAAGCCCGCTTGGGTGCGTATGCACTAATCACGTTTAAAGTAAAACTCTCAACAACTAGCTTAATGCTCATCAGCCTGTATCTCACCCTCCTAACCTCTAACACTTCTCCCAGAGATCCTATCAACCAAAAACCCTATCTCGTTCTTGCCCCCATGCGTCCAAAGTACCATAGTTAAACCCGTCTACATCTTGTGCCTTATCACCCACCCATCTTGTCTCCTGGAGACAAGCTATATTGATCTTTCTCATATAGAGATTCTTTGCTAACTCTATAGACTTTTCCTTCAAGGTCCCTATGTTCCAGGCCCAGCTCTCATCCTAGAAGCACCATTACCACCCTTACCCCTACCCCTCCTACCCCTATGAGGACCCCTCCCTCCCTAAGGACATGACCTTACCGTACCATCATTCAGTATAGCCACTATAATCAAAACAAACTATGACTTCAAGAGTACAGTCCGAACTAAAAGGCACAAAAGTGGGGAAAAACTATGGTACTAGGAAAGTAGTAGCAGCAAATAAATCTAAGTACCCTAAACGATGCTAATAGGCCCAAAAGCAAATACAAGTGATCTAAGCAATATAAATGAATGAACAAACAAGTGATCTAAACAAGTAAACCACGGCTAGAGCAATAACAACTAATAGAGAATACACTATGAACAGAGAACAGATTTAAACAAAGTATAACAAAATCAGAGTGTAACCAAACAAAAATGTAGAACTTGGTACCGTCGTCAGAGATCTTCCTGGAGTTGCTGGATGATGACTTAAGTGGCTTGGAAGACGGGTTTGGTGGTTCCCACACACCGGCACAACTAGGCCGGATCTCGTCGGTGTCATCTGTAACACCTCGTACATTAGAAATAGGTGTGGATATGTTAAATGGGTATTAATTTGATATTTTAGACATATGAAGTCCTAGAGGGATGATTATGGGAGAAAATAGTTGTTTCAAAATCAAGATGGAAAGTGAGGTGCATAAGATTTGACAAAATCAACTAAGTTTGCAGAAGGTCTATTTTCCAGTAGGTTTTAGTGAAAATGTGTAATGAATTTGGGAACACGCAAAGCATAAAAGTTGTAGGACTTTGAAATAGCTTTCCAATGATATATTATGGAGCCCGAACGGATCTCTGTGCAAAATGTTATACGCGTTTTACAGAACAGTATGCGATATGCGCGCCCGGTAGCGCGCCCATAGCGCGACCGCGCTAATTTTGAGGCAATGTTACTGCCGTTTAGCGCGGTCAGTAGCGCGGGAAGGTCTCCAGGTGCGCGGGTGCGCTCGTGGGGGGGGGGGGTCTTTTTAAAGCTATATTTCGTCCCCCACAGCCCCAAAACATAAAAACTTGCTCTAGAAAGGGGAACTCTCAAAAACCTAACTCCTTAAGGGTCCTTCCACCACCCAAGGTAAGTTCTAATGGTGATTCTAAGTTAATTTCAATTTTCCAATATCTTATTAACATGGGTACATCCTCCATATCATTAGATATTTGATTGGGACATCGTTGTTGAGAGAAGGAACCCTAGAACTCGAATTCAAGGAGATTGAACGACAAGAAGGTAATATCTTCACCCTCTAATTGATTATATCATTGGATTAATGATAATAGACTCTAGTTCATGAGATATGAGTTGATGAGTTTGATAGAAAAGCATGAACGATTATAGGTTTAGGGTGTTGATTGTTGATTATTGGTTAAGAGTGTTGTTTACCTTATGGGTGATAAAGAATGATGTTGATTATAACCATTTGAGAATTTAGAATTTATCTAGGAGCAAGAGAATGGGTTATTGGGTGTAGAGACACCATTAATAAGGACTATGAAGCTTTATGCCACCAAGTGTTTGAGAAAATGCCTAAGTGACCAAAACATGAGTATTATTGCTAATATGGAATCCCTTTGACTTGTATTGATATAGATTGAAGTTGAAAGGGTTGGCGAATGTCGTATTATGCTCAAGAGCAGGAAGTTAAGGTATGTGAGGCTAACTCTCTATGTTTGGGAATGTTAATGATTCTCCCTACATTACGTTTCTTTTACCACGTTATCAATTACCTCTGAAATATAGTTAAGCCTAGTTCCTTGAATAGTTGTAGAACTTCTATTCTCTAGCTTCATAACTCGTTCATGACTTTCATTCCGAACGTTGTGAGCTCAGTTCGTATTCAATATAGACTTGGGTTTGATTTCCCTGAGTCTTAGTATAGCTTACTCAGCATGTCATAAACAGTTGAAGTTTCAGTGTCCATAATCAGTTCAAGAATACATGTCTCAGTCTAGTCCTATTCAGTATTCCAGTATTATGTAACTCAGTGTGATCCAGTATTCCAGTATCATGTAACTCAGTATAATTCAGTATTTCACTAACATGTATTGCAGTATGATTCTCAGTTCCTGGATGTTGAACACCTGTATTTGGGCTTGAGGCTGCAATTTATGCTTTATCCATCTTTGGGCCTGAGGCCGCACTTTATGCTTTATGTATCTTTGGGCCTGAGGCCGTAGTTTATACTTTATGCATCTTTGGGCCTGAGGCCGCAGTTTATGATTTATACATTTTGGACCTGAGGTCGCAGTTATGTATACGTATACTTGGGCCCGAGGCCGCAGTTGTGCACATATATATATTGGGCCTGAGGCCGCAATTTAATATTCAGATAACCAGGTTGTTCATCATTCTGAAGAGGGAGTATTCATATCCTTACTTCCTTTATTCAGTTTAGTTTTCAGTTATCAGTTATCTTTTCAGTTATCAGCTATCTTTTCAGTTATCAGTTCAGTTATCAGTTATCAGTTATCTTTTCAGTTATCAGTTATCTTTGTAGTTATCAGTTCAGTTACTAGTTCTCACTTCAGTTTCAGTTTCAACAGTCATCATTTCAGTTATCAGCTTAGTTTCAGTTTCAGCATTTATAATTCTTTCTTTCAGTTGCTTTACATACCAGTACAATTCAAATGTACTGACGTCCCTTTTGCCCGGGGCCTGCATCTCACAATGCAGGTAATGATTTACAAGTCGACGATGCAGAGCGCTAGGATTCTCGTACCAGCTATTTGGTGATCCCCAGTTCTTTCGGGGCATTATCATTACTTTACAGTCTTTCAGTATTTACACACAGTCAGTGTTTTCAATACTTCATTAGAGGCTTTATAGACTAGAGTAAGAGTTAGACAGAGTCTCAGGCTTTTCATGTTAAGCTATGTTGGCTACAAATATGTTTCAAATTGTATAAGTGTTTCCGCACTTTGATTTATAGTATCCAGACTTTCAGTATATTTTATCATCCGCATTCAGTATGTTATGATACCACATGTTGATTCAGCCAGCCAGTTGGTTCGCTCGGTCATATGTAGTCAGGCACCGAGTGCCGTGTTATGTCCAGGCCCAGGTTCGGGGCGTGACAAAGCTTTGTCATGCCCCGAACCTGGTCCTGGACGTAACACGGCACTCGGTGCTTAATCCTTTCTGAAATAACTTCTAAAGTTTCATTGTAAACTTAGCACCACAGTTCGAAATGACGGACCACGGAGTCCCATGCAGTCAGACGATTTCCTGAATGTACAACTTGGTATAATCTTCTACTGAATCTGTAGTTTTTACTGGCAAGAAGTGTGCTGACTTGGTAAGTCGATTTACAATCATCCCATCAAATCATGCTTTCAAGATGAGCAAGATAATCCTTTTATAAACTCCATATTTACCATCTCCACTCAAAATACATGTATTCTGTGATAAAACACTAGGCTTTCTGCTGCTCGACTTTCACTTGCTGACAATTCAGACAACTGGCTGCAAAGTCTGCGACGTTTTTTTCATGTCGCTCAACCAATAAATCTCCTTGGCCATGATGCATATTTGGGGAACCTGAATGGAAAGAATACCTATAGGCTTCTAACATGATCTTCCCTTTTTAAATCCAACTATGTCTGGAAAACACAATCTGGCTTGGTACCTCAAAGTACCATCATCTCCCCCTTATTCAAAAGCCATCATTTTATACTTGTGAATCTCCTCTTCAGCTACAACACGTAGGGATCATCATGTTGTTTCTCCTTCTCTTCGGCTACTAAGGGGGAACAAGTCATATTCTAGACAACAACTCTACTATCTCTGGAGTACGCAAATCGAACTCCTAACTAGGCTAAGCGGTGCCAGAGTTGTCTTATCTACCTCAATCATGAGTTATAGTTCTCCCACTTTATCTTCTTAAGCACTTCCTGAAAACAATTATAGCATTATTCTGACCTAAGTCTTTGACATGTACTCTAAATTTTAGAGTCTCGTGCAATGGCACTACCCTCATAACACATAAATATGCATGATTTTACAGCTTTTCTGTGATCACTTTATCATCAATAACTAAGCTCGGTGACCATTCTACTCACCTTGTGTTTCTTACACATGCTAGACATAATCCTTGTTGTAATTATACAATTTTTTTTCCTCATTACCGAACTGATTTTCTTTTTCATATCCCATTCTAACTATTCGGGTTTCAAATCTCTAACTGCACTTACTGATAGTTTTCACATCGCCCCTTAGACCAAAGGTCTTATACTTGTGGATCCTTCTTTTTTTTTGGGATCCAAATAACTTTCCTTATTTTATGCGATTCTTTGCACTCTACGTCAATGACGACTCATCTTCCAACTTACTTCTGAGAAATCTTTCTTACTAGGAAAGACTAAATTATTCACTTAACGGAAAGCTAACATATTCACAGCTATCATACACAATCTTAATAATTTAATTTTGCTCACACTGTCAATCTTGGGGAGACCCATTTTCGATAATTCTTAAAGGCCATTTTCGATAATTCTTCAATCTTGGGGAGACCCACTGCCACTGTACTTCGGGTTTAACTTAAAGTCTCTCGGTTCTAACATACATTCGGTATTTCAAACTATCATCCACTCACTAAAGTTAACCTGACTAAGTAAATCAAATTGTATCTCTAGTAGCTCTGCTGAAATTTGCTAATTCACTGTATCAACTCAAACATACTAACTATTCTTTTACTAACTACCTGCTAGCGTCATGTGTTCATGTTCTGCTTTGAATAACTAAAGTGAAGCATAAGGTTACTCCTAACGTCCCTCGTCATCTGACCATATTCTTTTGCCGCACACTATCATTCTTTTTGAACTATGTACATGGATCACACTTGGGGAAATTTCATCTGTCTTAAATAAAATTAGAATATCTAACCCCAAACTTTCTATATAATACAAAATCATATCATACTATAAACATCCTCGGTAATCACTTAGTCACATAACCTAAGGGGAACTGACATATCTTTTATCTTACATCAATAGTTGCTTCTTATAGTAGCTTACTAACATGGTACTTCTAGTTCTGATTTGAATAAATCTAAACAACTTAAAATCATTCCCTGAAATTCAATATTGGCTGCTATTGGTTCTCATTGCATACACCATATCTTCTAGCCATTTGCATGAGTTGTACGAAATCACATCTTTGGTAATAACAAACGTTTCTAACTCCTAGGTATTTTACCCTTAGGCTCTTTTCTGTCCAAAACTATAGTGACCAATGTTAGGGTCTGACATCTGAATTATCATCATCCAACTTGTGGTTCCATTTTCAAGAATTAAAAGAAATTGTTCTCTGAGGTCAAACATATACGATTACCATACACAATCTTATCCTTCAGGGTATACCATCATTTGATAAATCACTTCATGCGCCATCCGGTGAGTCTTGGTCTTAATCCAGACCTAAAATATGCGAAGGTTTCGCTATAATCACTGTTACTTACATTTTCTATGAGAACCCATATGCGTCACTGTATACTCACCAGTCACTAGAATTTTGATACACTGAAAATTGGAGATCTGGCAACTGAATAACTGATAACTGGCATCCTGAATAACCATAAACTTGCTAACTGAAAGATTGTATAACTGGTAAGTGAGGTAAACTGATAACCATAAGACATCATAACTGCTTTTGTACTTTCTGATAAGGTTATGCTTTAATCTGTACTACTATCCATTGCATCCCACTTTTAACGTCCTCTCAAGTCTCATATTTACCAACCTGTACTCCATAATTATACCCCAATGGGCAATTATCCTCTCTAAGACCTTAGGTTTCTCCTGCGTGTCGCTTAGGCATCCAATACGTTTGGAATTCGATAGGAAGAGAAGATTACCTATTGCTCTAAGTTTCATGGCACGATCTAGAGTGGAAAGAAATGAGACAATCCTGGATATCTTGGTAGTTAACTGTTTATATGAGTGGCCGGCACACACATATAAAGGAAACTCCACTAGACACGGCTTCATACACTCCCTAGAACTCTTGAACCTAGTGCTCTGATACCAAGCTTTGTCACGCCCCGAACCTGGGCCTGGACGTAACACGACACTCGGTACCTGACTACATGTGACCGAGCGAACCAACTGGCTGGCTGAATCAACATGTGGTATCATAACATACTGAATGCGGATGATAAACTAACACGTGCTGATATACTGAAAGTCTGGATACTATGAATCAAAGTGCGGAAATACTTATACAATTTGAAACATATTTGTAGCCAACATAGCTTAACATGAAAAGCCTGAGACTCTGTCTAACTCTTACTCTAGTCTATGAAGCCTCTAATGAAGTACTGAAAACACTGACTGTCTGTAAATACTAAAAGACTGTAAAGTAATGATAATGCCCCGAAAGAACTGGGGATCACCAAATAGCTGGTACGAGAATCCTAGCGCTCTGCATCGTCGACCTGTAAATCATTACCTGCATTGTGAGATGCAGGCCTCGGGAAAAAGGGACGTCAGTACATTTGAATTGTACTGGTATGTAAAGCAACTGAAAGAAAAAATTATAAATGTTGAAACTGAAACTAAGCTGATAACTGAAATGATCACTGTTGAAACTGAAACTGAAGTGAGAACTGGTAACTGAATTGATAACTACAAAGATAATTGATAACTGAACTGATCACTGATAACTGAACTGATAACTGAAAAGATAGCTGATAGCTGATAACTGAACTGATAACTGAAAAGATAACTGATAACTGATAACTGAACTGAATAAAGGAAGTAAGGATATGAATACTCCGTCTTCTGAATGATGAACAACCTGGTTATCTGAATATTAAACTGCGGCCTCAGGCCTAATATATATATATATATGTGCACAACTGCGGCCTCGGGCCCAAGTATACGTATACATAACTGCGACCTCAGGTCCAAAATGCATAAAGCGAAAACTGCGGCCTCAAGCCCAAAGATGCATAAAGCATAAATTGCGGCCTCAGGCCCAAAGATGCATAAAGCATAAACTGCGGCCTCGGGCCCAAAGATGCATAAAGCATAAACCGCGGCCTCAGGCCCAAATACAGGTGTTCAACATTCAGGAACTGAGAATCATACTGCAATACATGATAGTGAAATACTGAATTACACTGAGTTACGTGATACTGGAATACTGGATCACACTGAGTTACATAATACTGGAATACTGAATAGGACTAGACTGAGACATGTATTCTTGAACTGATTATGGACACTAAAACTTCAACTGTTTATGACATGCTGAGTAAGCTATACTGAGACTCAGGGAAATCAAACCCAAGTCTATATTGAATACGAACTGAGCTCACAACGTTCGGAATGAAAGTCATGAACGAGTTATGAAGCTAGAGAATAGAAGTTCTACAACTATTCAAGGAACTAGGCTTAACTATATTTATGAGGCAATTGATAACGTGGTAAAAGAAACGTAATGTAGGGAGAATCATTAACATTCCCAAACATAGAGAGTTAGCCTCACATACCTTAACTTTCTGCTCTTGAGCATAATACAACATTCGCCAACCCTTTCAACTTTAATCTATATCAATACAAGTTAAAGGGATTTCATATTAGCAATAATACTCATGTTTTGGTCACTTAGGCATTTTCTCAAACACTTGGTGGCATAAAGCTTCATAGTCCTTATTAATGGTGTCTCTACACCCAATAACCCATTCTCTTGCTCCTAGATAAATTCTAAATTCTCAAATGGTTATAATAAACATCATTCTTTATCACCCATAAGGTAAACAATACTCTTAACCAATAATCAACAATCAACACCCTAAACCTATAATCGTTCATGCTTTTCTATTAAACTCATCAACTCATATCTCTTGAACTAGAGTCTATAATCATTAATCCAATGATATAATCAATTAGAGGGTAAAGATATTACCTTCTTGTCGTTCAATCCCCTTGAATTCGAGTTCTATGGTTCTTTCTCTCAACAACGATGTCCCAATCGAAATCTAATGATATGGAGGGTTTACCCATGTTAATAAGATATTGGAAAATTGAAATTAACTTAGAATCACCATTAGAACTTACCTTGGGTGGTGGAAGGACCCTTAAAGAGTTAGGTTTTTGAGAGTTCCCCTTACTAGAGCAAGTTTTTATGTTTTGGGGCTGTGGGGGACGAAATATAGCTTCAAAACGACCCCCCATGAGCGCGTCCGCACGCCTGGAGACCTGCCCGCACTACTGGCCGCGCTAAACGGCAGTAACACTGCCTAAAAATTAGCGCGGTCGCGCTATGGGCACGCTATCGGGCGCGCATATCGCATACTGTTCTGTAAAACGCGCATAACTTTTTGCACAGTGATCCGTTAGGGCTCCATAATATATCGTTGGAAAGCTATTTCAAAGGCCTACAAATTTTATACGTTGAGATTTCCCAAATTCCTTACACATTTTCACTAAAACCTACTGGAATACTAACCTTCTGCAAACTTAGTTGATTTTGTCAAATCTTATGCACCTCACTTTCTATCTTGATTTTGAAACAACTATTTTCTCCCATAATCATCCCTCTAGGACTTCATATGTCTAAAATATCAAATTAATACCCATTTAACATATCCACACCTAGTTCGAATGTACGAGGTGTTACATTATCTCCCCCTTGGGATCATTTGTCCTCGAATGATTGTCCTGACTGTAACTTCTGCTAACTCTGGACCTTAAACGGGTATGGTGGAAACATGAACTTTCATTAACACTTGTATACTAATCTGAATGAATACATGATTACTGAACTGTTGCGATACTGAACTGAATGACTATTGCATTGACTGAATACCGGTCTGCCCTGGATACGTGAATACTGAACTAACTTAGGTGTACGAATATTGAACTGGCACGAATATTTGAGTAATCTGAGTACTAAGCTGGCATGAATGTCTAAGTATTGGACTAACATGAGTAGCTGAGTATTGAGCTGACGTTAGTATCTGAGTACTGAACTGACATGAGTATCTGAGTACTGAACTGACATGAGCATCTGAGTACTGAACTGACATGAGTATCTGAGTACTGGAAACTTGAACGTTATAACATGATATGTGAAATACTGGTTGTACCACCGCTAATTCTGGTGGCAACTCCAACTCATAAGCTATTTGACCGATCTTTTGTAGGACCATATACGACGTGATATATTTGGGACCGAGCTTTTCTTTCTTCCCAAATCTCATAGCGCCTTTCATAGGCGAAACTTTCAGAAACACCCAATCATCAACTTGGAACTCTAACATATTCAAACGCTCTTGAATCAACTTAACTTTCTCTATAGTCTGATAGACCAAATTTGGTCCCGACAACTCCTTTTCACCAACTTTGAACCAACCAATTAGCGATCTACACCTTTGCCCATACAGAGTCTCTTCATAGTGCTATCTTGATGCTAGAATGGTAGGTGTTATTATTAGCAAGGCCAATGAGAGGTATGTGATCATCCCAATTACTTTTAACATCAAGGACATATCCTCAACTGTTTGAACAATGCGCTCTTCCTGGCCATCTTTGCCCTTGTTCACACCTGAAAAAGAAACACACTCCCACGCGCACACAAGTCTTGGGCAAGGGTACGAGAGGAAGAGAGAACGGCCAAAAGAGTAGGGGGTGAAAGTCGTCGCTGGCGTCCCGCCGGCAGCGAGGGGGGACGACGAAAACGGCGGATAAAGGAAAGAAAGATGTGGGATGAGAGAGATGAGGGGTGGGAGAAAGGTAAATTTAATAAAAAGAAAATTCAAGGGAGTGAAATGTCTTCTATTTCAACTTAAAATTGAATTACATGTTGTTCATAGTTCACTACGAAACATTCAGACGCTTCCACCTTAAAAAAAAAGCATTACAAAATCAAACTAATTGTTCTTCTTTTAGAAAGAACGTAAGTGAATATCATCTGAATTATGAAAAAAATAGCCATGTTAATACAGTAATATTTGTTTTTTTTTTCTTTCTTTCTAAAAGAAAAAATTGCCTAGGTTGTGTCAACTTTGATGGATTTTTACCAATTTATTTAAATGTATACGAAAGGTAAGTACATGCAGAAGGAAGACACGGTACCCTATTTCCTCATTTGCTATATGTGGAATGTTACGAAAAGATACGAGATTAAAACTAATTAACGCTCTCATTTTGTTTTGGTGTCTAACAATCTAATTATAGATTAGGGAAATATTGGTTCTGTTAAGTGATATTCGGTGGGAGTAATTAGTAGAAAGTACGAAAAATGTGAACAAAAATCTATTGGGATCGAGCTATTTTATGAGCTGCTCCCTGCTGCCAAGATTCTCTTCCGTAAATATTAACTAAATTTGTTTCTGATATTTTGCAAATATTTGCTATTACTTGCTTCATTTTTTCATAATTAACACTATAGATCGGAA